>NC_142156.1:16460423-16610576 GCF_024610735.1 Ursus americanus | reverse complement strand
CTCAAATGTTACCTCAAAGAAGCCTCCCCAATCCATTTAAAACTGCAACCCACTCCCTTCCCCCACATTCCCGTATTATACCCTTAATCTGCTCTCCTCTAATCCCATAGCTTTTACTTAATATTATATATAGTTTGCTAATTTAATGTCTCATTTATTGTCTGGTTAATCATTTTAGAATGGAAACACCAGGAGAGCAGCTATCTTCGTTTTATTCATTGGTACATCCAAGCCCTTGTAACTGCCTATACATAGATTTTCAATAAATTTATATGTTCAATGGTGTCGATGTTTCAGGCTCTTCCAGAAGATATTTAATTTAGAGAGATGAATGTCTCGCAGATATTTAAGTGAAAACTTACACTAAACCGCAGCATAATTTCCAAGTTGCAATTCCTTAAGAAGCAGTAAAAGTACTAAGCTGAAAATGACTAAAATAAGAAGTTTTTACTCACATTTAATCCTGTATCCAAAGAAATTCTAATGCTGTATTATTTAGGATTAGGAATAGGTAACAGAATGGGTAAACCCATTATTTTTTTAGATAGAAAAGGGAATGTGGGAGGGGAAGAGCTAGTGATAATTCCCAACAGTGCCATGAAATTATATAAAAGTTAACAAAAATGACTTGGTCACAAGCTAACGGCTAATAAAAAAATACTTTTAGATGAATGAGGGAGATTAACAACAACAACAAAAGCTTCAGAACAAGTTTCTCAGGACTTTCATTCCTCTACTTTGTAGAAGTATGAGCACAATAGTTAAACCATGTATCCTCATTAGTGTTAACAGTTACTGTTTTCAAAGCATCTTCCCTTATATTATTTCATTAAGTCCTCAGAGAAACCAAATTCAAACTCAAGTATAAATAATCAGGTAGCTAACAAAAGCACTTAATAATGCATTCACTTGACAGTAAGTGCAACTTTTCCCTTGAAAATCCCCCACAGTGTTTGACAAAGAAACCATTCTATAGAAGAGCCACCTTCTTGGCAATGGAAACTAAAACAAGTCTTCTGAAGAGTAATATGGCACAGCTAGTAAGAGCCATAAAAACCTTAAAGCCCTTTGACCCGGTAAAACCACTCCTGGGAACTTTCTCTAAGGCAATAATTAGACTAAAGCCAAAAGCTATTAGTATAAAGATGTTTACTGCACCACTATCTATAATAGTAAAAATGTGGAAACCCAAATCCCAACAATAGTTGAATGGTTAACCAAAAACCTAAAAAAAAATGTAAAATACAATGCTAAAGAGGAAAAAAAAAATCACAAAATAACACACACAATCATTAAAGTTACATAAAATGAAAAGGTAAAAGGCAAAAAAAAAGATTTTGATTAACAGACTTTAATATTATGGGTATGTTGTTCTAAGAGAAAACAGTCATCTTCTAAAACATATATGATAATTTAAGGCAGGATAAATTTCTGAAAGCCATGAATAACCACTATTTTAAAAAAAGTCAAACATGATGAAATGTTATTTAAAGAAGACATGTGAATTTCTAGACTTTCAAGAATATTTTACTATCACTAAACACATCAAACCCAATGCTGCATTTTCTTTCTTCACCCTTGGCCTCAGAGACTTATTTTAACTGCTGATACACACAAACATATGTGAGGAGACTCTAGAAATTGTAACCAGTTTACAAAGAATCCAGTAGCAGTGGTTCAAAATCCAAAGAACTCTACAAGTACATTAAAGATCTATATAAGAATAGAAGGTACACATTATATGAATTCAATAAACAGAACTTCGCATGTATCAAAAAGAACAAAGGCCAGAATTTATGTCTCAAAAGAAATAACCTAAAGCAAGGAAGAATTTAAATTAACCTTAAATGTTTGTAAAGCCTCAAAGAACAGAAAAAGATGTTTGGTACTAAAACATTCCAAATATTTCTGATCACTCAAGCCACTCTGGAACAAATTCTTTATTATAATTTTTAAGCCTAAGGAGAGCCGAGGCAACTTAAAAGCCTGAGTTTTAATTTCTAATTATTTGAACAAGTTGAATATATCTGCAAAATTCCTATGATACTTAAGGGAAAAAAAAAACCGAAGATCCTTTTCTATAAAAATTATGTACAAAATTTTTCCATTTTTCACTGTGGGTGCCACTGAAAAAGGGAAAATGAAGTTACAGAATCCTAAGTGGAAAAAGCTGGGAAAATAAGCACTTTTATCTGAACTAGCTGGGGTAAGGTTAACGTTTGTGGGTGGCTCAGAGAAGGGGCAACTGTGGAGGAGAGGTAGGGTAGAAGTAAAAAAAAAACAATGTTCGCCCTTCCCCCCTTGAAAGCAGCAGAATTCCTTAAAAATCAGCTCTGATTCGTCTTGACGGGTAACTTCTCCTGCCATAAATGAAAATTCTTTGGAAATGGACTGCTGAAAACCTGTTTTCAAAAAGAAAACTCAGTGCATGAAAAAAAAGAAAAATCCCCGTATCCCACCTTCCAAAGCCCAGGATGTCTATTTCAGGAGGACCCTCGTCATCGACTCTGCCAACCCCGCCTAGGCCTAAGGGAGGCAAGGCAGTGCTGAACGCGGATGGGCTCGGGGCACAGGGGAAAGGGACTTGCGTGCCCTTGGTGAGCTCTGGCGGCACTCCCCAAGTTAAGGACACTGGCCACAATGGAATGGAGTCTATTGACATTTGCTGCCCCGTTTGAACACTAAGCATTTTCTTAGTTCGTGAAATACGAACTGACAACCACCCCCCACACACACACACCCCCAACAGGCCTTCCCGCACAAACACACCCTCCAAAGTCAGACCCGGGTAGCTGACACAACACAGGGCCCCCAGTCCCTAGCACAAACCTAGGCTTATGGGGGAAGAGGAGGAGACGACGCAAGTAAACACCCGCATTTCTGCCTTCAGGAACCCCACCATATCCCCTGCTGCAATCCCTCCCCCCTCGAAATTTTAAAAATTGGGGCGGGGGTTGGGGAAAATGCGCAGCTGCCCGCTCCCTGCCACCACCATCCCCCTATATCCCCAATCTGGCCTGGACTTCTGACGCACGCCTGGGTCCGGCCCTCGCCCACCACTATTCAAAGGCGCCTTCTCCTCGGCGGCCTCAGAACAGCATTGCGGATCGGCCACCACCCGCGGCAGAGAGGCCTTGCGGGGGAAGGAGGGAGGCCGGGAGGGGGCCGGGCACTCCCCACCCCTTCCTCAGGTGGGGGAGGGCGGAACGCTGCGGGAGACTCTGCACAGAGCCCGACGATTCCAGGAGTTCTGGAGCCCCCGCCGCCGCCTCAGATTAAAATGGGGAGGAAAGCGGGGGGCCACTACCCACCTACCCCAATCCGGTTCTTCAACCTTTCCCAAGGCAGGGGAATGGGGTCGTCACGCACACTAGACAAACCCTAAGGATTCCAGATGAGCCCCGTGGCTGCCCCTTTAACGGAGGGGGGTACGCTGCCCTAACTTTCCCCCTCCCTCGTTATTCCCCAAAGGGGGAGTTGGCAAGTTTCGGGAGATTGAACCAAAACCTAAAGACCATTCCACGTTAACATTTAAAAGGGGGGGGGAGGGGGACGCTGCCCAAGCATCCCCTCCATGTTGGGGTTAAAAGAGGAACAGGGGCTGACAATTGGTGAGACCTATGAATCCCTCCCGAACACTTAAATGGAGAGGGGGAGGCTGCCCAGTCCTTCCATCTTGACCGTTTGGGGGAGGGGGGAGGGATGTTGCAGAAGGCTGGACACAATCTGACATTCCCCGAGGGATCCCGCAGCGCCCCCCACCCAAACCCCCGGGCTCTAGAGGGGAGCGGGAGCCCCACCCCCACTGCGGGCCCCCAGCCCACCCCACCAAGCCAGGCCGGTCACGGGGCGGGGACGACGGTGTGGGCCGCGGCGGAGGGGACGCGAGGCCTGAGCTCGTCCAGGCCCGGAGCGGAGGGGGCTGGGGCGCGACACCCACCTGCCCAGGCCGGGCCGCCCGCCTCCTGCGCTCGCCGCCGCCACCGCGGAGGAGGAGGAAGCCACGGCCGAGGACGACGAGACTGAGGACGGCGCAGCGGCGGGCGACGTGAGAAGGCCGCCGCTGCCGCCGGGCTTACGGGCATTGGCGGCCGCGGGCGGCTGCTGCTGCTGCTGCTGCTGCTGCTGCTGCTGTTGTTGTTGCTGGGGCTTCAGCGACATGGTGAAGGGCCCATACACCGGCCCGCACGCCGGGCGGGGACAGCCGGGAGCCGGGCGCGCCGAGGAGACGCCGGAGCGCGGCGGGGACGCACGGGCGCCGAGAGGGGAAGCGCGGGATGGCGCGGCAGGGGGGGCGCCCGGACCGGCGAGGGGGAGAAAGAGAACGACGAAGGGGCGGGGAGGCCCGCCGAAACCGAGGAGCCGCCGGGAGCCGGGCAGGGACGCGCCGCCGCCGTTGCCGTTGCTACCAAAACAGTCTGAGGCGGAGGGAGGCGAGCGCTGCCCGGAGGGAGGGGGGCCGGGGCCGGGCGGGGGAGGGGCGGCGGAGGGATACGGGCCCGGAGCCGCGCCGCCGCCGCCGCCCCGCCCGCCCCGCCGCGCCGGCCGCGGGAGCGAGCGCCTCCCGGGCCACCTGGCCGCCGCGAAGCGGCGTGGCTCGATGGCTGCTGCGGGGCCCCGAGGAGCTGCGGCCGCCGAGCGCATCGGGGGTCGGGCACACAGAGGCGCCGCGTGGCGATGCCGGGTGGGCGCGGTGGTGCGAAACGGGGACTCTTTACCGGAAGTCGGAAGGGTCGGACGGAAGCAGAACGTGAGACGACCCCGGGGCCGGGAGGGACACGTGAGGAGCGGGCGCCGCGCTGGGCTGCGTTCGCGGGGGTCGGGTGAGGGCCCGGCCGGAGGCCCTGCCCGGATCCGCCCTCCTCGAGGCGGGTCTGCCCTTCGGGAGGGCGTGTCCGTCTTCGCCCTCAGGGCCGGCCTAGTCTAGAGGACGGGAGGGAAGCGTTTCTTCCCCGCCCCCCAAAAATCCTTCGGCGTCCTCAGACTACTGGGAGAGTCCGTGTTTACCCCCACCTGATGCAACCTCGAACGTGGACTGCGAGTCCCTTCAGGGCGGAGACTCTGTCTTGCTACGTAAGAAGCATCTAGAACACAAGCATCCCGTAGTTGTCTTTGTATCCCCAGCACCTGGCACACAGTAGGCTCTCACCGCGTCAGTGGATGTCTGAAATAAAGGCAGTCTTTTCCCTGCCAAGACTAACAAGGTTGGAGTCGAGCAACCTCCCGGGGCCACCTACATCTGGTTACCTTTTCCCCACTTTTTTCCACCCCAGCAACACACAGCCAGAAAACTCTTTTGGGTATCTGACCTTCATTTGAACCCATTTTCCCTCACTTGAACTTCTTTTTTCCTCATTCATGAGACTCAAAAGGAAATGTACGTGATTGGTAGAGCTATGGATAATGGGGTCTCCCTTGCTGGAGACAGAACAGACCTCACAAGAATGTGTGAACTTTAGACCTTGGCCCCTTTAGAAGTTTTACTTTAACTTAGATTGCTAGCCAGCACAGTAGTTCGTTTTTTAAGTGTTGCAATTAAACTGGAAGCTAGTAGATTTTTTTTTTTTTTGAGTGAAGAATCGAGTTTTGTTCTTTTGGTTTTGTTTTTTCTTTTATTAAGTAAAATTACTTAAGGAATCTAACCAAAATTGTCAGAAAAAGGTAAAGACATTTAAAAAAATTGGAGAATGATTAAACCACAAGTCTCCAGTAGCCAAATTGAAATTAATCTCCTAGACAGTCCAGGCAAAAATTATCATTATATTCTGCAAATACGTGAAAAGTAGGAAGTCAGCTTTATCTCCCAGCTGAGGTAAAAAGAAGGTTGAGAAGAAAAAGAAAAGTATTATTTTAAACCAACAGTTGCAAAATCCTTTAAAAATTAACCCAAGGGAAATTGAAATTAAAAAACCAGATGAGAGGGGTGCCTGAGTGGCTCAATTAAGCCTCTGCCTTTAGCTCAGGTCATGATCTCAGGGTGGGAATCCAGCTCTGCATGGGGCTTCCTGTTCAGCCAGGAGTGAGAACCGTTTCCCTCTCCCTCCATCCCTCCCCCTTCTTGTTCTCTCCCTTTCTCTCAAATAAATAAATAAAATCTTAAAAAAAGAAGGACCATAATAGAAATACAGTCAGCTTTCTCTGGTTTAATGATTTGATAGTTAAGCATACCCGTGATCCCAGAATTCAATCCTAGGACAAACTACAGACAGGTGGGAGATAAAAGAGATGTGGAATAAGAAAACCTGAAGCTGACAGCTGAACTTGATTTTGTTTAGGCTGAGAAAGCTTTTACCCACTATCATTTAAAATGTATTTAATAATTTATTGAGATATAATTTATGTATTATAAAATTTGCCCATTTTGTATACAATTCAATGATTCTCAGTAAATTCACAGAGTTATGCAACCATCACCATTAATTTCAGAACATTTCCATCACCCCAAAAGGATCCTTATACCCATCTGTAGTTACTCCTGGTTCCCATTCTCAGCCCCAGCAACCACTAATCTACTTTCAATGGATTTATCTATTGTAGACATTTCATATAAATGGAATCCAACAATATGTGGTGTTTGCCTTCTTTCACTTAGCATATGTTAATGTTTTGGAGGTTTATCTATGGCAAAGCATGTATCGATGTTTCATTACTTACTATCACTGAGTAGTATTCCATTGTATGGTTATATCACATTTTGTGTATCTACTCACCAGTTGGTGGGCCTTTAGATTGTTTCAAGTTTGGGGCTATTATGAATAATGCTGTTATGAACATTTTTGTAAACATGTCTTCATGTGGATATATGTTTTCATTTCTCTTGAGCAGATGCCTAGTAATGGAATGTTGGGCTGGTGTGGTAAATTTATATTTAACTTTTTAAAGATACTATCAGGGCGCCTTGGTGGCTCAGATGGTTAAGTGTCTGCCTTCGGCCCAGGTCATGATCTCCAGGTCACAGGATCGAGCCCCATGTCCCCCATGTCAGGCTCCCAGCTCAGCGGGGAGTCTGCTTCTCCTCTCCCTCACCCTCTGCCTCTCTCCCAGCTTGTGCACTCTCTCTCTCTCTCTCTCTCAAATTAATAAATAAAATCTTTAAAAAAAGATACTATCAAACTCTTTTCTAAAGTGACTGCCATTTTACATCCACACCTGGAATGTTTGAGGGTTTATCATTAAAATTTCTGCTTTTAGATTAAAATGGAAACAAAGAGAACCTCTATGATGGAGTCTGTTCTGTACACACACCCTTTTTTCTTTGTCCAAGGAAGATCACCACCCAAAACCTAGAAATACGTTTTATTGCAAACCCTTCACCGCCATTCTAGACATCTAAAGATGTGGCTATTTAATAGCAACTGTGACATCAGAGTGCTCTAGCTTTAAATGTAAATGTCAGGATAATGCACCTTAAGACAAAATGGTGTGTGGGGCGCCTGGGTGGCTCAGTTGGTTAAGCGTCCAGCTCTTGATTTCAGCTCGAGTCATGATCTGAGAATCCTGGGATCGAGCCCTGCATCAGGGAAGTCAGCCTGCGATTCTCTCTGCCCCTCTCTCCCACTCACACACACGTGTTTTCGAGCTCTCTCTCTCTTTAAAATAAATAATCTTTTTTTTTTTTTTAAATGGTGTGGTAGGCAGCCTGTAAGACCACACATGTGCAGGCACCTGGGTGGCTCAGTTAGGTGGAGTGTCTGGCTCTCGGTTTCGGCTCAGGTCATGATCTCAGGGTCCTGGGATCCAGGCCCGAGTCAGACTCCCTGCTCAGCGGGAAGTCTGATTCTCCCTCTCCTTCTGCCTTCCCCTCCCCGCCCCTGCTTGTGCTCTCATGCTCTCTCTCTCTCAAAAAAATAAATAAAATCTAAAAAAAAAAAAAAAAAAAAAAAAAAAGACCACCCATGTGATCCTGTTCTCCTGGTGGTCAAACCCAGTGAAATTCCCACCAATTGAATATGAGCTGGACCTAGGGGGCTTCCTTCCAACAAAAAGTTTGAAAAAATTATGGATTTCCACTTCCAAAATTAGGTTATAAAAAGACTGTGGCTTTTATTTTAGACGGCCTTTTCTCACTTGTTTGAAGGAAGCTAGCCCCCATGTGGTCAGCGACCTTATGGAGAGGCCTCCATGACAAGGAATTGTTGTCCACCTGCACAGCAGTGAGGACCTGATGGCTGTCAAAGCCACGTGCTTGAGCTTGGAAACATCCCCCAGGTAAGGCTTGAAGTGGCTACAGCCCTGATCAAAGCACCTTAATAGCCTTTGTTAGAGACCCTGAGCTAGAGATGCTCGGCTTAGCCACACCAGATTCCCAGCCCCTTTGTTGTTTCAGTCAGTAAATTCTGGAATAATCTGTCATGCAGCAAAAGACAACCAATACAGATGAACCAAAAAGTGCATTTCCTATGATTTCCATGTGCATTCAGAATTCTTTAAAGGGGCTCCTGGCTGGCTCAATTGGTGGAGCATGTGACTCTTGATCTTGGGGTTGTGAGTTCGAGCCCCCGAGTTGGGTGTAGAGATTACCTAAAGATAAAATCTTAAAGGGGCTCTTGGGTGGTTCGTTGGATCAAGCGTCTGACTTCGGCTCAGGTCATGATCCTGGGGGGCCTGCGGCTGGCTCCCTGCTCAGTGCGGAGTCTGCTTCTCCCACTTCTCTGCCCCTCCCCCCACATGTGTTCTCTCTCTCTCAAATAAATAAATAAAATCTTCCTTTTAAAAAAGATAAAATCTTTAAGATAAAAAAAGAATTCTTTAACAACAAATGCGGAAATCAGAAATATTATATCCAAAAGAATTCAAATTTTCGAATGCTTCCTACATGATTTTCAGGCAGCCATTTAAACCAAATCGACCAGTGTCACTGGCGAGTTGTCATCAAAGGCAATGATGAACATTGTTCTGAAAGAGTTCTGACATTGAGAAATATTGCTAAAATTTAAATTTCAAAAATCATTGTGGCCATTTCAAACACGATTTCAGAAATGAAGAAAGTGTCAAATGAGGAAGCATCTAGAGAAAGACTTTCAAACTCGGGAACCTAGTCCTGTGAATTCCACACTTGCTTTCTGATTTTCAATGACCCTTCTGCAAGCCACATGGCCCTTTAATTTTTATTACTTCAATGATTAATCAAGCCTGAGGATTTGGGGCTGGAAACCGGATGTAGCCGTGCAAAGCCGAAGTGCAAAGGGTGATCTGCTACGGAGCACACATCAGATGATCCAGTATTTCCAATTCACTTTTCTCCAATCATTTCTTTTCAACTCTCTTCATTTGATCATGTTTAATGTATGACGATACATTATTCACTCAATACTCTTGATTTCACTTTCAAAAGCATGAAAATTAATTCAAATCAAAACTAACATGCACCCCCCCAAATCCATCCTCTTCAAGTTTTCGCATAGATCAATCCTCATTTAAAAAAAAAAAAAAGAGCAGATGTAATTTCAAAAATAGGACCATGGCTAATTAAACAAGTGTTTTTTTTCTAACCATGGTTACTCAGAATTCTTAGAGGCTAATCTATTTGTAGACACTCCAGGAATCCCAAAAGACTAAAAGCAATAAAAAAGAAAACGTGTATGGTGTGGAGCCCCTCCAGGAGGGCATTATTTATACACCTTGTGTGCAAAGTAACAACTTTCCCATAGGTTTGAAAAAACTTGGGGGGGGGGGTGGCAAAATAGTAGGGAGCAACAGCCACATTATCTGAAAAGCTTCTAAATGAGCCTTTCCTTCACACAAGCACACTTCTGGTTGTTAAGTTGCTCATTTTGTTTTACCTTGTGGGACAGAATAACGATGCGGTGACATTATTCATGAAGCAAAAGCTGGATGCCAACTGAAATAGACACACAAGAAAGACTTCGTTATTTTTCATTGGAAATGCTTGTGCTGCGCAGAGCCAGAAATTTAAAGAAACACGGCCTTTTGTTTTTTCCTCATTCTCTCTTTTGGTTTTCACTCGCCCCCTATTTTGGGTGAATGTTGTGGGCAGCCTGTTGTTCCAGGGGCCGCGGACTTACGGAAAGCCAGAGATGCACCATGTGGAGAATGCAGGAGGGGATTTAAAATGGATGTGCGCACGAAAACCGGGGATGTACTGTATGGTGACTAACATAATATAATAAAAAATCATTATTAATAAAAAAATAAAAAAAAAATAAAAAAAAATAAAATGGATGTGCGCAGCAGCAGGGACGGCTGAAACGGCCATTAGCACGGAATGGTGTTAAGTTTGCTACAAGATACTGGGAACCCTACAGTGGAAGCCCCCTGAGGGATCAGACTATAATTAATACTGGCACTGCTGACCTATCATCTTAGAAGAAGGACTTGGATTCTTGTTCCAGACTGGAATCAGCTATGGGCTTCACAATACTCACAGTCTTGCTTAAGTCCCTATCTTGTCAAAACTATTCATTTTCCATAAGGTAGGCCAGGACTAGAGAATGAGAATGATAATAATTGCGGGCCCTTACTATACAGCATTCACTATGGACCAGCTCTGTTCTAAGTGCTTTCTACATAATAATTCACTCATTTAATCCTCACAATACCCACTGATTCTCAATGGAAGGGGAGAATTTTGCGCTGCCCCCCAGGGGGCCTTTGGAAATGTCTAGAGATATTGTTGGTTGTCACAATGGAAGAGGAAATGCTACTGGCATCTCGGGAGGGAGGCCAGAGATGCGGCTAAACACCCACAATGCACAGGACTGCCCCTCCCCCACCACAAAGACTCCTCCAGCCCCAAATGTCAATAGTGCCAAGGTTGGTTGAGAAAACCTGCATAACCCTATGAAGTAGATAGGATTATTATTCCCTTGTAACAGGTGGGGAGACTGATGCACAAAGAGGTTAAGTCACTTTGCCTAAGATCACGTTCATTAAATATTAGAGCTCGCAAGTCATGATTGCGGGGTCCTGGGATTGAGTCCTCCCGGCTCCCCGCTCCTTGCGGAGTCAGCTCGTCCCTCTGCACTTCCCCTTGCTTGTGCTACCCCACAAATAAATAAAATCTTCATTTTTTGAATTTTTTATTTTTTTGTAATCTTTTTTTTAAAGATTTTATTTATCTATTCATGATAGAGAGAGAGAGAGGCAAAGGCAGAGGGAGAAGCAGGTTCCCCACAGAGCAGGGAGCCCGATGGGGGACTCAATCCCAGGGCCCCGGGATCACGACCTGAGCCAAAGGCAGACGCTTAACCAACTGAGCCACCCAGGCGCCCTCAAATAAATAAAACTTTCATTTAAAAAATTTTTTTATTTTTAAAGATTTTATTTATTTATTTGTCAGAGAGAGAGGGAGAGAGAGACAGAGAGAAAGCACAAGCAGGGAGAGTGGCAGGCAGAGGGAGAAGCAGGCTCCCTGCTGAGGAAGGAGCCCAATGTGGGACTTGATCCCAGAACCCGGGGATCAAGACCTGATTCGAAGGCAGCCGCTTCACCGACTGAGCCACCCAGGCGTCCCTAAATAAAATCTTTAAAAATATTAAATTAAATTAAATTAAATTAAATTAAATTAAATTAAATTAAATTAAATTAAATTAAACAAGTGTTAGAGCTAGGATTTGAACCCAGGCAGTCTGTCTCCAACATCTGGTCTCTAAACCACTTTGTGATGTAAAACAGTGAAAGCCTAAGTGGGCTCTGGGAAAAGCAAACTTCTCTTCTTGGTTTCATCAAATGCAAGGTTCTAGTGACCTGGCACCACCAACGACGGCCTGCTGCCCGACTGGAGAAAGAGGTGACAAATGTAAAAGTCACCATCTACAGCAGGCTGAGCCCATCAAAACTGAAACTGCACCTTTCCTTTGGCCCAACCAAGGTGAGAAGCTGAATGCACAAGGGTAATCATTGCCATGTTGTTTGGAATGGAGAACAGAAACCCCACTAGCAGGGAGCGGTTAAATACCTTGTGGGGTATCCCAAATGCAACGGAATATTCTCAGCTCTTCAGTGGGAAAGAGGTAGACCTTCATTCACACTGATCGGAGAGGATCTTTAAAACCCACTGTTTAAAAAAAGGAAAAAAAAGATAACCATGGGAGGCGACAGAAATAAATCCACTGGATTGTCGGGACCACTTCATAATGTCTATATAGATCAAATCATCATGTTGTATACTTTAAATATATACATTTTTATCTGCCAATTATATTTCAGTAAAGCATATATATATATCTATCTAGATGAGATGGAGCACAAAAAAAGAAAAAACAAACCTGATACTCAGGGGCTGGGGAGGAGGAAAACATTTTTACTATGTACTTTTGTACTATTTGAAATTTTATTTTTGAAAATTTATTTTATCGGGACGCCTAGGTGGCTCAGTAGGTGAAGCGACTGCCTTCGACTCAGGTCAAGATCCCAGGGTTCTGGGATCAAGCTCTGCTTCGGGCTCCTTGCTCAGCGGGGAGCCTGCTTCTCCCTCTGCCTGCTGCTCCCCCTGCTTGTGCTCGCTCTCTGTCTCTCTCTCCCTCTCTCTCTGACAAATAAATTTTAAAAAATCTTTTTTTAAAAAAAGAAAATTTATTTTACCATGTGCACATATTACCTTTTATTTAAAAAAATAGAATGTTAGGGCATCGGTAAGAGTACCTACTGTTTATATAATGCTTCATGGTTTCTGTGTAGGATTTCCTTTGGTGCTCACACCATCGTAGAGACAGAGACACTGGAGAAGTGGCCTGAGCCACCCAAGGTCACTCGCCACTGACTCCCTCACCTACTTCCCTTCCCTGTTTCCCAAAGTAGGATCAATTACTGTCCCTACCACTGTAATTTTGTTTTATTCCACCACAAACAGTCATTTGCAAACTCTAGGCAGTAAATCCTGACCCTATAGAAAGAGAAGAGGCCAGTTTCAGGAGCTTTTCTCACACACACACACACACACACACACACACACACACACACACACACCTTCCCTTTCTGCCTCCTTTGTATTGTTTTGTGCTGAAATGCTAGATCAGCCAAACAGAGAAGCCAGGGCAACAGGTAGATCTGTCCCCCCGCCACCTCCAGAGTCGGTCTGTTGTAGGCTCTCAACAAACCTGAGCTCACTTGATTGGACAGACTAGTTCTCAGTTTATACACATTTGCTTACTTGGGCCTGAAATGGCATATGCTTCCTATTTAGACCTGCTAATGACTACAAGCCACAGGCCAGAATGGTGGGGCCAACATCCAAGGCCACCCCCTAATGACCCAAGCACTTCCAGGCAGTGAGAGGGACAGTTGATAACTAGCCTGCTTTCCCCATGTGTTTCCATCGCGCGTGATTTGGGCAGAGTTCACATTCACTTCTGGATAAAGCTTACTTCTCTTCCAGTTGATAGCCTGTGATACAGGCATTCGGGAAAGCGCCAGGCTAGTTCATCAGAGCTGCCGAAGCCAGGAAACCACAAGGGGCCTCCTGGGGAACTACGCTTAATCCCCAGACTTCGGCAGGCTCACGGAGGTGACTGCTGACGCCCTATGAGAGCTGGATTCACCCTCCAGTGATCGGGACTCCTGTTCTCTTCCATCGCACGTGCGGCTCATTTCTGTCCTCAGCGTGTCCACGCCGGACAAGTGTTCATCCGTCAAATAAGCAAAGGATAGGCTTCTGGTATCCTGAAAATGACTCAGGAATCCTGTTACTGCAATTCCTCTCCTTTTTTTTTTTTTTAACCATTTATTTATTTATTTGAGAAAGAGCAGGTATGTGCATGTGCCCGTGAGTTGAGGGTTTGCGGAGGGAGAGAAACCCCAGCAGACTCCCCACTGAGTGTGGAGCCTGACCCATGGCGTGATCCCATGACCCTGAGATCATGACCTGAGCCAAAACCAAGAGCCGGCCGCCTAACCGATTGAGTTATCCAGGCTCCCCTGTTACTGCAATTTCTAATAATCATCTCAACACGTCATTTTTTTAAAGCTGTTAAGTTTTTTTTAAAGAACATCCTAAATATTTGTGTATCGATTAGCATTTGCTGTGTAACAAACTCCCCCCCCCCGCTGCCCGCCACCGCCAACGTAGTGGCTTAAAACATCAAAACTTTTTTTTTTCCTTAAAATGCTATAGGTTGGCTGAACAACTCTTCTGGGCTGGCTTGATTGGAGGTGGATGGTCTAGAATGGCCTCACTGACATGTCTGGCAGTTGGCTCTGGATCAGCTGGGGTTGATCAATACAACTTGGCCGCATATCTCTAATCATCCTGCAGGCTGCCCTGGGTTCATTCACATGGCGGTTGTCCCAACGGCCCAGAGAGCAGCAAGAAAAGGCAAGCCCTAACACACGGGCACTTTTCATGTCTCTTCTTGTGTCACATTTTCTACTGTCACAGTCAAAGCCAACCCTGGATTTGAGGGGTGGGGACATAGACTCCATCTCTTGATGCAACAAGCTGCAAAATTACTTTGCAAAGGATAGGCATGCAGGGAGGAAAGATTTTGTGGCCCCTTTTTGGAATCTATCACAATCAGGGATGGGGTAATTAGAAAAATCTATTTAAACTTTTGTTTTTCAACAAGAGGACTCCCAGTATTCCAAAGAAAGCTTAGAAGCCTACCTTTAACAATCTGATGACTTTCAAACCTCCAGATTCTTGGTCATCTCGCTCAGGACTGCTAGAAGCATCCTGATGAAAAGAGCACCACATGTATTTTCTGCAAAACTGACTGTGGTGGTGAATGTTATAGGTCAACTTGACTGGGCCATGGGATGCCCAGATAGATCTGGTGAAACATTATTTCCGGGCGTGTCTCTGAGGGGCCTTCCAGAAAAGATTATCACTTATGTTGGTAGATTGAGTAAAGCAGATTGCCTTCCCCAATGTGTGTGGGTACCATCCAATTCATTGAGGACCTGACTAGAACAAAAATGCAGAAGAATGGAGAGTCCTCTGCCTGACTGCTTGAGTTGGGTCATCAGTCTTCTGCCCCCAGACTGGGATCTAACACCATCAACGCCCCTTGTTCTCAGGCATTTGGACTTGGAATTGGACTACCACATCAGCTTTCCTGGGTCTCCAGCTTGCAGGTGGCAGACTGTGGGACTTCTGAGCCCCTGTAAGTACACGAGCCAATTCCTTATAATAGATCTCTCTATTTATGCAGAAATTTATAATTTATATCTCTATCTATCTATCTATCTATCTATCTATCTATCTATCTATCTATCTCCTATTGGTAATGTTTCTCTGGAGGACCCTGAGTGTAATCATATGACCTTGGGAAAGACATCCTCATTGTCCTTCATGGACCATGAGGGCTGCCCTAGATGTTCTCAACTTGCAAGAGAACTTTTTTTTTTAAGATTTTTTTTAAGCACTCTCTACATGCAACGTGGGACTCAAACCCACAACCTGGAGATCAAGAGTCAACACACTCCACTGACTAAGCCAGCCAGACACCGGGAAGGGAACTTTCAGAGGTTATATTACAGGAAAACTAAAGAACAGGCCGCATGCTGAATGGCCCCACCCCTGCTTGTAGAGATAAGATGGTTAGGCTCCGGGCTGGAACTTTCAGCTTTCATCCAGATTTTTGGTATGGTCTGCGAGACTATGATTTTCAACTTTTCTGCCTCATAGAACTGGTTAAACCCTTTGATCTCATTTTTATTGGGCAATATTATTGTACCACTTTACAAATACACCATTTATTCCAGCCTGACTTTAATAGCCTTTCCTTTCCCGCAGGGGAAAAGGGCATTAAAGGTCAGCAGAATGCTCAACGATGCTAGATGGAAAAAGGGGAAAGGCATACAGTAGGTGCTTGAAAATGTCCAAACAAATGAAGACCAAGAAAGAAGGAAGGAGAGGGAGAATGAAAGCAAATGAAGGAAAAGAATCTGTTAATTTAGTACTTTTCCCAAGATGTCCAACTTGGACTATTCTTTTAACAGCTTTGTTGAGATCTAATTCCCATTCTCTGTAATTCACCCATTTCAAATGTGTGCAATTCAGTGGTTTTTAGTATATTTGCAGAATTGTGCAACTGTCACCGCAATATAATTTTAGAACATTCCATCATCCCAAAAGGAAATCCCATAACCATTGGCAATCAATCCCCATTCCCCCTTCCTCAGCCCCTGGCAACCACTAATCTACTTTCTGCCACTTGGGCTCTTTCTTTTCCTTGTGGCAAAATACACACGACATAAAATTTACCATCGTAACCATTTTTAAGTGTGCAGTTTAGTGCTGTCAAGTACATTCACATTGTTGGGCAGCCAACACCACCATCCACCTCCAGAACTTTCTCATCTTCCAAAATGAAACTCAGTCCCTATTAAACACTAATTACCCATTTCCTCCTTCCCCCTTCCACCCCCCAGCCCCTAGTAAGCATCCTTCTACTTTCTGTCTCTATGAATTTGACTACTTGAAGTACCTCACAGAAGTGGAATCATACAATATTTGTCCTTCTGTGTCTGGCTACCTTCACTCACCGTAATGTCTTCAAGGTTCATCCGTGTCGTAGCTTTATTGCAGAATCTCCTTCCCTTCTAAGGCTGAATAAGTTTCAATTGAATGGAGGGGCTACGTTTAAACGTAGGCTCTTTCATGCCAAGCTCTGGAAGGTGTTTTCTGTAGACTGACCCCTAGTAACCAAGTAATGGACCCGTTCCCACTCATCTCCATGCCCTTCTACATGACAAATAAGAGTAGGCTGAGCTTACCCTTCTGTATTGGCCCAGAGGGAAAGAAAAGCAAGAGGCTGTGGGGAAGGGAGTCGTGATGGGTATGTGTGGGGGTCTGTGCCTCTGTTTCTCCCTCAGGCCCTTCCCTTCTGGCCTTTTTCACCTCCCGCCTAAAGAGGCCGTAGGGGTCCTGGCATTTGGAGCGCTGAGTGTTTTGTGCTACTTTCTGCAGAGAGACAGAAGTGGCAGAAATGAGAGGCCCACCTACAATGACGAGGCTGGGCTGGAGCCAACTTGGCCTCTTGGGAAAGCCTGCGTAGCCGGGAACTGAGAAGGTGGATTCATAACTTCTCAACTCCTAGCAAAGCCCGGTGTTCATGAGTTGCTATGGCTCAGGGAACAGCCTCTGTGCACTGCACGGAAGATCGTGCAAGGATAGTCACACATCGTCAATTCTTCTTTGGAATACTGACATCCCAGGGCGCTTCCGCTGGGCCTTCCCCACTCCCACCTCTACCTTCTTTATGGACTTCTCACTAATATCGGAGCAGAGTGACCAGAAACACACAGTTATCATAACCTGCCTTTTCCACTGCAGCGAGAGCACCAACCAACACCACCATCGTGTACTGGGAATTCACTCAATAACAAGAGTTGAGATTTATTGAGCTGATGAAAAAGCGTTAGAAATAGTCGTGATGGTTGCAGAACACTGTGCCTGTAATTCAGGCCAATGACCTGCACGCTTAAGAAGGGTTAAAATGGGGGCACCTGGGTGGTTCAGTCGGTTAGGCACCTGACTCTTGATTTTGGCTCAGGTCATGATCTCAGGGTCGTAGGATCGAGCCCCATGCCGAGCTCCACGCTCAGCGGGGAATCTGCTTGAGGTTCTCTCTCCTTCTGCCCCTCCCCTCTGCTCGTGAGCTCTCAAATAAATACATCTTTTAAAAAAAATGGTTAAAATGATAAATTTTATGCATATTTTACTGTAATAAAAAAGTAGTAAAAAATAACAAACTATTGCCAGATGGTTTTGGAGCTAAGAGAACAAGGGAGATGTTCTTAGATTATTAGATAAACCCTAAGGGGTTCAAATTCAAAGTTCAGTAGCAGTAGCAGACTCATCCACAGAAACATGTGCGCTTGTAGAAGGGTCCGCCGTTCCATCTAGATCTTATCGTCTCTCTCCTACTGAGGGACATCCCTAGTGCTCTACTCTCTTCTGGCTCATTCTCTTCAGCAAACCAACATGCTATAAGACCTCTCATCTCTTTAAAATTTTCATCATTTTTTATTTTTTAAAAAATAAACTCTACACCAGCATGGGGCTTAAACTCACCACCTGGAGATCAAGAGTTGCATGCTACAGCAACTGAGCCAGCCAGGGGCCCCAAAATATTTCTTTCTTTTCTTTTTTTTTTAATTTAATTTTTAATGTTTTAAATTTATTTTGGGGTTTTTTTTAGAGTAAACTCGACAATAGCCTCTCACCTTTACATAAGTCATCCTCTACTGATGCTCACCGCCTTCCAGCACTGCCCTCCGCTGAGCAGAGAGTTGCCTGCCCCGCCTCCCCTTCCTCCACTCCCCTCCTCTCCTGAGCCCCACCCCTTCAAAGAAACATGTTCCTCAATGGATGCCATGGCTGTCCCACTGGAGAAGACCACTTTCTGGCCTTGGTAGCAGACTTCCTCACTTCCTCCCTCCGGAGACACTCCTGCCGCCTGGCTCTCTGGCCTGAACTGTCTCAGGGTCCCGGCTCGCTTTCCTAACCTTGCTCCTAACCACACGGGGACTCACACGTCACCATCCCGGCCACATTCTCTCTCCCATGCCTGCCCAACACTCCTCATGTGTCTCCATGCTTATACTCCTACCCCGCTGGGTCTATTTTCCAAACAACATGTAGTTTAAAAACATACAAGTCATAGTCTGTGGCTCCCCTGCTAAAAAATACTCCTAGCGCTCTCACATCTTAATAATAGGCACCACATGTTTTCCTTGACTTACAAGATCTTAACCACCTGGACCTTCACTACCTCTTCAGTCTTCTACTCCTTCCACTCTTCCACTTCTTCATCCCGGCCCCCACATACTGGCCTCCTTCCTAGTTTTCCAGCATGCCAAGCACACCCCCACCTCAGGGCCTTTGCACTTGCTCCCTCTGCCTGGGATGCCCTTTCCCCAGGTATATACACGGCTCAGTCCTTCATCTTGTTTGGATCCTTGGGCTCATTTTGGAGCCTTCTGAGCTGAGTAGGCTTCCTTAAGCACCCTGTTGTGTACAACAGCACCCTACCTCATCACTCTGTACGCCCATAATCTGCTTGATTTTTCTTCATACCACTTATCACTACTAGATACATATTTGGTCGTTTCTTTATCACCTGTTTCCTCCCCCTAGAAGTAAGTCCAACAAATGCAGGAATTTTATTGCTTACAGTTATAAAGCCTAGAACACTGCCTGACACTTAACAGACGCTTGTTTTTGTTTTTGTTTTTTGTTTATGTTTGTTTTTTGTTTTTAAGTAGGCTCCACACCCAGCACGGAGCCCAGTGTGGGGCTTGAACCCACGACCCTGACATCAAGGCTTGAGCTGAAATCATGAGTCAGTTGCTTAACCAACGGTGGGGGGGTCGGTTTGGCAGATGGACTGGCAGAGGGAGAAGGAGAGGGAGAGAGAATCTCAAGCAGACCCCACACTGGGCATGGAGCCCTACGTGGGGCTTGATCTCAAGACCTGAGATCATAACGCCAGCCGAAACCAAGAGTCAGACACTTGGCTGACTGAGCCACCAGGTGCCCCTATATGTTGTTTTTTAAATCCACTCCTGGGGGCTTCTGCCTGGCTCTGTCAGAAGAGCATGTGACCCTCGATCTCAGGGTCATGAGTTCAAGCCGCATGTTGGGTATAGAGATTACTAATAATTTGTTTTTAATCCACTCCTGGAGGGGCGCCTGGGTGGCTCAGTCGTTAAGCGTCTGCCTTTGGCTCAAGTCATGATCACAGGGTTCTGAAATCAAGCCCCACATCGGGCTCCCTGCTCAGCAGGGAGTCTGCTTCTCCCTCTGCCTGCTGCTCCCCCTGCTTGTGCGTGCTCTCTTTCTCTCTCCAAGTAAATAAATAAAATCTTAAAAAAAAAAAAAAGGGGAAAGAAAACAGTTTGCTGGTTCATCAGGAGTTAAACACAGAAGTACCATATGACCCAGCAACTTTATTTCTAGGGGTACACCCCCCAAAAAATTGAAAACAGGAACTCAAAATAATATATGTACGTACACGTTCATAACAGCACTCCCTGCAGTAGCCAAAAGGGGGAAACACCCCAAATGTCCGTAACTGGCTGAGGGATGAACAAAATGTATATCCATACGATGGAATATCATTCAGTCATAAAAAGGACTAAGGTTCTGATCCATACCATCATGAATGAGCCTCGAAAACATGATGCGACGTGAAGTGAAAGAAACCAGATGCTAAAGGCCACGTATTAGATGATTCCATGTATATGAAACGCCCAGAACAGGCAAATCCATAGAGAGAGAAAGCAGACTGGCGCTTGCCAGGGGCTGGGGGAAGGGGAGAATGGGGAGTGACTGCTAATAGGCCCGGGGTTGCTTTGGGGCTGGAAGAGCGTGTGAACGTTCTGGAACTCGACAGAGGCGGTGTGTGCACTGCACTGTGAATGCACTAAATGCCACTGAAGGTTCACTTTAAAATGGTTAATTTTCTGTTATGTGAATTTCACTTCAATCAGAAAAAACTGTTTGGGCTTCATGTTAGATCCTTTAATTAGCACAACCTTGACTTTCATTATGAAATAGTTAGCATTTTTGCAAAGACTCCAGTGATAAAAAGGATTATTGTGTCTCTGCAGAGAACACAAATTACAAAATTTCTAGGGCAGAGGGGACAAAACAGGGTTCCAAGTCAGAAAGGAAACGCCATTCATCTTATTCTCCTTCTTCTTCTGGTAAATATATACCACTCAAGAATCTGGGACTAAATTAAGTATCAGGGGGCTCCTGGGTGGCTCAGTCGTTGGGCGTCTGCCTTCGGCTCGGGGCGTGATCCCAGAGTCCTGGGGTCGAGCCCCACGTCAGGCTCCTCCACTATGAGCCTGCTTCTTCCTCTCCCACTCCCCCTGCTTGTGTTCCCTCTCTCGCTGGCTGTCTCTCTCTCTGTCAAATAAATTAATAAAATCTTAAAAAAAAATAAATTAAGTATCAAATTTAGCTCCTCTCCCGTTGAAACCTCTCCCCGCCTTCCCAGTTACCCCAGTGTACTGCCTGTGGGACACTCACTGCTGTGTCCACACTGACACCCACTCTTTCCTTTCTCCCCCAATACCAAACCCTTCCCCCAAGCAGCCCTGAGCCCCGAGGAAACTGAGCCCAGCCCCCAGCAGCGACTAATCTTAGGAGAATCCATTCCCCTTACCAGTGACTGGTTCAGGTACAACCATGTGACCCAAATCTCATGAATGAGAGATGGGGGGAGGTTTGGCGGTATGGTGGTTTAAAAACGACGCCCCACACATCCTCTGATATGCCTCCCTTTGAGAAGTTGAAGCTGGGGGTGCCTGGCTGGCTCAGTGGGTACAGCATGCTGCTCTTGATCTCTGGGTCGTGAGTTCAAGTCCCATGTGTGGCGTGGAGTTTACTTAAAATTAAAAAAAAAAAAAAGGGAAGCGTAACTCTAGCCCCCTTGTGACTGGGTTGGACTTCGTGACTCGCTTCAACATACTGAATATGGCCGAAATGATGCTCTGTCACCTCCAAGATTAGGTTACCAAAAAGCCTTCGGCTTTCACCTTGGGCGGGCACCCTTGCTTTCTCTTCCTGAGAGAGCTCACTCTGGCAGAAGCCAGCTGCCCTGTCATGAGGACACTCAGGCAGTTTATGGAGACGCCCAGTAGCAAGAACCAAAGTCTCCTGCCAGGGAGGAACTGATGGCGGCCAATGTGAGCTTGTGAGTGAGCTTGAGGAGAACAGGTGTCATCCCTGTCCAATAAAAACCCACTCAGGGGTTTTTCAGAGCCTGGCTGGCTCAGTCCGAAGAGTGTGTGACTCTTGATCTCAGGGTCCTGAGTTCAAGCCCCATGTTGGGTGTGTAGACTACTTAAAGAGAAAAAAAAAAATCATCCCCACTCCTCCCCATGAGTCTCTATTTCAAGTGGCACAAAAGGCTTATTATACAAATTGGCTGAAGAATGTATTAGACTTGGGGACCCCGTCCTTCTCCATCTCTTAGCTCAGCTATCCTCCAGGCAAGGAGGGGGACTGGGTCCCCAAGTCTAATACATTCTGGGCACTACATCCCCAGGCAAGTCCTCCTTAGTGGTAGCAAAGGTGGCCCCCTACAGCTCCAAGTTTCCATTCTGGCCAGTTTGGCAATCCCCGAAGACCGCATTACCGCAAAATTCGTAGGGCCAGTGCTCACTGGGCAGAACTGGGTCACATGTTCTTTTATTCACCTATTACTGTGGCCAGGGTGTTAGAACACGCGGACTGGCCAGGACAAATTTCTCGGAGTGATAGACAAGGTCCTCGTAACCTGATCCTATTCTCTTGCCATCGACCACCCTGCCTGTATTAGTGTCCTATCGCTTCTGTAACAAATGGCCACAAATTTGGTGGATTAAAAGCGCACCAATTTATCATCACACGGTTATGGAGGTTGGAAGTCCACAGTGAGTCTCGTGAGGCTAACTCCAAGGTGCTAACGTGCCTCATTCCTTCTGGAGGCTCTAGGGGAGAACGTGTTCCTTATCTTTTCTTCTGCATGACGTTCACATCCCCTGGCTTTTTTGCCTTTTCTTCCTCTGCTTTTGTTGTCACACGATCTCCTACTGCTCTGGTCTCCTGCCTCCCTCTGATAAGGACCTTTGTGACTGCATTTAGGTCTCACCTGGATAATTCAGGACAACCTCCCCATCTTAAGATCATTAACTTAATCCCATCTGCAGAGTCGGTTTTGCTATATCAGGTAGTACTCATGGGTGTGGGGGATGAGGATGTGGCCATCTTTGGCCACCCCTGTACCCGAACACATGACACCCCCGCTTTAGCCAGCTGGGGCTCCCCTGAAGCTCTTGGGCTCCACCAGGCATTTCCTCCCCTCCGTTCCTGGCTCCTGCTGTTTCCTCTGCTGAAGGACTGGCCCACCCCTTTCCACCTGCCAATCTCCATACTTGAATTTCAAGGCTTAGCTCAAATGGCACTTCTCTTTTGTAGCTTTCCTTAATCCCCACAACGGGGGAGAATGAAGTGCACCCTTTCTGGCGTTCCCAGAGCACAACAGTTTACGACAGCGAACCACGAACCACGGTATCGGTTTACATAACTGGTCACTTACTTGATTGGGACATCTGTAGGAGTAGGGACTTTTGCTCGGTCACCTTTATTGCCCCAGCTCCTAACACAGCTCCTGGCACTTAACAGGTGCAGAAGAAGTATTTAGTGAGTCCAAAGCAGTTCGTGAAATCCATTAAGATTTTTTTAAGTCCCAGTTTGTAGTGGGATGGCTTTATGAAAGATGTCAGTAGTTCCATCCACCAGGCCCTGCCTTCCCGACCCCCCTCATTTGCATAATAGCTCCCTTCCTTTCTTTGGGGAGCTTTCTCTTCCCCACACAAGGTGGTCATGGTCCCATTGCCCTCAAGGCCACAGGGCACATGGCCTAGGGTATGGTCAGTCAGAGTCAGAGAGGTTACCCCAGGCAGGGCATGTGGCCCAGATGGGGCTAAAGTAAATGAAGTTATGGGACTCTGCAGGGAGGCTGGAGAGAGAAGGTGCTGGTGAGCCAGTGTGAGCAGTACCCGGTGCCGTGTGGGGTCCTGCCCCCCTCATCCGTCTCCACCTGGAGGAAGCCTGCGTGTGGACGGGAAAGTGAGGTCAGTCGGAAGGAAAACCGAGCTCTCGGTGGTTAGTGAGCTGGCCAAGTGTGGGACCACAGTCCCCAAGGCCAGCCGCACCCCCGAGCTTCCCTTAACGAGAGCTAAGCAATTCCTCTTATCTGCTTCTATCAGTCGGGGTTGGATTCCTGACTTGTGCCTGAAGGATCTTGACTAACACAGGCCTTCACTTTGTAAGACTTTGTGGCTGAACACGCTGTGCACTGCAGACACCCAGCACCACGACTGCAGGGGGCTGGGTAGCTTCTCCGAGTCTGGGATGCAGGAAAGAGAAGGTAAAGTAGTGAATTCATTTCCTTGACAAATACTTTGTGA
This sequence comes from Ursus americanus, assembly GCF_024610735.1. Classification (NCBI taxonomy): domain Eukaryota; kingdom Metazoa; phylum Chordata; class Mammalia; order Carnivora; family Ursidae; genus Ursus; species Ursus americanus. Next base: position 16,586,708 of record NC_142156.1, on the reverse strand, counting down.
TGGTCTGTGACGTGGGGGAAGACCCCGAAATGGCACATTGGGGCACAGTATATTAGTCAAGACTCTTTCATTGACAGAAAATCAAAAGAACCTGGATTAAGGGGGGAAAAAAGGTGGGGGAGAGGGAGGATGGAATTTATTGGCTTATGTAACTGCAAAGTCCAGGGATAGGGCTCATTTCTGGCATAGCTGGATCCAGTCCCTCTCCACTTCTCCCCTCTCCTTTTTGCTGTATTGATCTTATTCTCAAGTGATCTCTTCCCACATGGCAGAAAAGATGGCTGGCAGCTCCAAATTTATTGCCAGCAAAGAAGGAATGTGAAACGTAGAGAGGGAAGTAAGTTAGACAGAGTTAGGGACTCTATCAATTAGGAATGCTTTAGTCTGTAAGTAATACAATACCCTACTAATGGGACTGAAGTGATAAAGGTTTCTTTATTGCATGAATTAGCTGTCTGCAGGCAAACAATTCCAGTGTTGGTTCAGTGATTCAACTACGTCATCAAGAACCCGGTTCTTTCTCACTTTCTGCTCTGCCATCCTTAGCATGTCTGTAACATTGTCCCTCTGGGTCACAGAATGGCTGCTGTGACACCAAGCATCATAGCCTCACACAGTGGCATTCTGAGAAGGAAGGAAAGAAGGAAGGTAGGAGCCATGAACAAAAGGAACTGCCTCACTTTCACCTTTTTTATTTCAGGGGGTAAAATCATTTCCAGAAACCCCCAGCAGACTTCCCTCTCCATCTCATTGGCCATAATCTCATCACATGACCATCCCTGTCCATACCCATCCTATGATTGGCTCCAACCAATCATGATTTCATCTGTTTGCTAAGAGAGCAGCGCAATTGTCCAGATAGTCACCCTCTTTGAGTTTCTGGGGTGGTGAGGTCTATCCCCAGTCTTGGGAGATGAACCACGGTTGGCCTCATGGAAAGTGAGGGAAAGTCTCTTGGAGGGCTTCTGGACCAGGTCTTTGGTGAGGCTGCTGAGCCGCTCATTTCACCTGCCCAGACCCGGACCCACCTCATCGTGTGAGCCATGCCTCTTCGGCTGGGGTTCTGTTACTCGTACCTCAAAGCATCTCACAGATACATTCCTCTAACTGGCAGAATTTGCTCAAGGCTGTTTTCTCCAGACTCGCTTTAGTGCTGCAAAGACAGAGGCCACAGGGCAGGCCAGCCCACTCTGTCCTTCCAAGGTCCATCTCGATTGCCACCTTGTCCCTAAAGCCATTCCTGGCACGCTCAGTCACAATCACCCTGCCCTCTCCTGAGCCCCTCAGACATTTTGTACATTCTTCCTGTTGCCTGTCCCATTCACTCGGCAAGTGTTTATTAAAGCCCCGGCCATGCCGGGGGAGCTGCTGGGTGCTGGCATCGTACGGATGAGGTTGCCCCTTGCCTGCCTCCTACCACGTGGAGCATGCTTGGTTTTACTCTGCCCAGGCCTTTGTCCATTCCCTCCTTCCTCATCCCTTCCAACACGCCAGTGTTGAGGGGCTTCTCTGGGCCAGGCCTTGAGCGGATGAAGGAAAACGGTCCCCACCTTCAAAATGTGTAAGCACAGGGGCCACGAACACAGGTTGGGGGAGACTGGGGGTGGCAAAAACGCTAACACAGAGACCACAATTTGTGTCCACTGAGCTGAGCTAAGCACCAGTTCCTTTAATCCTCCCACAAATCTTCTGAGGGGCAGATATTACTACTCTCTCCATTCCGGAGATGAAATCACTGCTCAGAGATGTCACATAACTTTCCCTAGACCACTCAGCCAGGCCGTAGCAGAGCTGCGGTTTGAACCCAGGCCCCGGGCACAGACCTCGGCACCGCACTGCCTGTCCAGGCTTGGAGGCAGACTTGCAGATCTCCGTTTGCATGGAGAGCCCTTGAGCACATCCTTCCCGCACGGCCTCAGACGGACCCACCCCTGTAGTGACCTTGATCTTTGGCTTTTCGCCTCCAGACCGCAAGACAACGCATTTCTGTTGTTTAAGCCATTCGGTTTGTGACACTTTGTTACGGCTGTGTTAGCAGACGAACACACTGTGTAAGTGTCAAGGGAGCTGGGAGGTAGTGAGAGGGAGGGAGAGAGCTGCGAGATGAGACTGGAAAGGTAGGTCAGGGCCAGGTCACGCAAGATCTTGTAGGCCGAGGCAAGGCTTTGGATTTTACTCTAAGATCTGGGAAAATCAAGGATGGGCTTTCTAACTGTCATAAGTGAGGGTATCGAGAATGATTTGGAAAGGGGCGGGAGTAACGGTGGAAAGACCAGCAAGGAAGCCACCGCAACTGTCCAGAGGAGTGAAGACAGTGGCTTGGACAGAGTGGGTTCTGCAAAGATCTGGGAGGCCTGCCAATGGCTGGGGAGGGGAAAGAAGGCAGAGTCAAGGGTGATGCCCAGCTTCTGGCTTGAGTTCCTCGCTGGAAGAGGATGAGTCTTATTCTGAGACAAAAGACCCGAGCTGCAGGTAGAGCCAGGTTTGTGGGGGAGAACGGAAGCGTTCCTTTCAAGCGCGTTAAGGTACCTGTGTGTGCGGCATCCCGACAGAGACGTTGAGCAAGCAGACGCTTCTGTGAATCTGGAGCTCGGAGCAGGGTCCAGACCACAGTCCGCAACCTGGGGATGGGACTTCGTGGCGTCGAGATGGTCTTTCAAGCCACAGGACCTGGTGAGCTCACCTAGAGAGAGAGGAAAAGGAAGAGGGAGGCTGGGATTTATTCCTGAGAACCCCTCGCCTTCAGAGGGCTGGTGGAGATGACCAGGAATGACTCATGACTGCTGGTGTACAGAGAAACCACAGCCTGGGGAGGCCAGGCTCGTCCCGGAGACCAGGCGGGCCTTCAGGAGGACACCACGCTTAGGTGGAGTGCGGGAATAGGAAATGGCCGGGGAAGGGAGCAGTTGTCAAGCTGTCGGAGGGAATGGAAGCAAAGACCTGCATGTCAGTGTCCCAGGGTAACAAAGTACCACAAACTGGGGGGTTTAGAACAAATAGAAGTTGATTCTATTATAGTTCTGGAGGCTGGAAGTCCGAAGCAAGACTTTTTTTGCACATAATCAAGCATGGAGGCATCTGTAACCACCCTACTTAATGCAGCCCTTCCCTCCTGCCCCCTGACACTATTCCTTCCTAGCACTTATCGTTTTCTGAAATTTCATACAATTTCGTTTGTTTGTAAAGGAGCAAGGACTGGGACTGTAGTATCCGCTTATAGACCCAGAATCCTGATGGAGTCTGGCACTTAGTAGGCCCTCAAGTAATGACTGAGAGAACAAATAAACCATATAGAAACAATATGCCTAGAAAACATTGGAAGAAACACCCCAAAGTGTTAATGGTTTCCTCTGTTGAGATAAGACCACTTTTACTTTCCCTCTCTATATTTTCCTGCTTTAAAAATAAAACATCCTATTTTTGGGGGGAGATGGAAATGTTCTACATCTTGATTTGGGTGGTGATTACACGGACGTGGACAACTGTCAAAACTCATGCAACTGAACACTTGAGACCTGCATTCTGTTATATGCTAATTATATCTCAAAAATAAAAAACATAGAAATAATATATGTGTATATCCCAAAATACAGTGCTCTTGCAATTATCTTATAGCACTTAAAATATATAATTGTAAGTAGGATAATAGGTATTGCATCTGTATTCTAAATTAAATTTGACTTGTTATAATATTAAAAAAAGAAGAAGAAAAAGAAAAAGGTTTTGGATGACCTTTACACGCGGACACACACAGACCAGTCTATACCTGCCAGGTTAACACCACTTTGTAACAGCCCCTGGGAGTTTATAAAAAATTTGTTCTAGACTTTCTCTCCACTTATTCTGTAATAAACTGAAGCCACAAGCTAAGCTGATCCTTCCAGAACCTCAAGTTTCCAGTTAGTCTGTTTATTCCTGTGTGCGCCTCTGGGGGCAGTAACTGAGTCTATGCTCTCAAAGAAAGGACTCCTTAGAGTCTAGATAGTTTTGGTTCCGGAAGCAACTTTTCCAGCTGGGGAAGCACCCAGGCTTCCATGAAGCTCTGTATAAAAGAACCGAGATGTCAGCTTAAGTGGTTGGTGTGGACTGGGCCCCAAGCCTCCCTGGGGCGAAGGGGCCACAACAGGCAATCGGAATGAAGTGATTCCCCAAAGTCGGCTCTTGGGTGGAGGGGGGACCACTGGCGTGGTTTTCTTCCTCCTTCTTTATCAGCTCTGGCTCAGGCCCCGCTGGAGTGGGAGAGGAGACAGACGTTAGAAAGTTCCATGAGGAGCGGGGGAGGCTTGCAGAAGGTGGGTGTACGGGACCGTTTTACTCACACCAAAGTGGCCTCGTCAGTACTCTGCTCCTTTCCCAAAGCAACCACAAAATGGGGACTTGGGAGCTGTGTCCTTTCTGTCCCCACGTCCCAAGGGTAGAGGGGCTAGTTGAGCGGAGTGGCCAGGAGCCCAGATTTTGGACTCAGGTAATGCTGAGACTGAGCACTGCCCTAACCAGGGATCCACGATGCGACCTCAGCCCTTACCAGGGATCCATGATGCGACCTCAGCCAGTCCTGAGTTGTCCCCTGCTGGGCCTCGGTTTCTCGGTTTGTACCGCGGGGTAGTTCTACCTACTCACCGGCTGGCGTGGAGGACTGAACGGAACAGTGCGTGGAAAGTACTCAGCGTAAGAACTGTGGTTCGGTCGGCAGCAATTCAACAAACGTGAGCTTCAAGCCCTTGGAATCAGACCCGTCCAAACAGGGCAGAGCTTGCTCCCACCCTGAACGCTCAGCATGTGGAGAAGAGGTCTCGAATTCTGCGCTTCTAATTCTCCCTCGGCTTCGGGTCCTACAAAGAAAACAGAGGTTCTGGGTCTGCCTCTCTGGATTGCCTCCTTGGGGGTAACTGGTGCTGGAAAACGGGTCTCTCCTGGGTTTGTTCTTCTAGGTGGTTCCAAGTCAACTTGGGTTCACACGGGCTAACAGTAACTCAATCGGGCTTCTTAGCGTCAATTACCTCCCTTCTCACAAGAATGTTATCTCCGCAGGTGAAAACTGTTTTTAAGAGTTCACCAAAAAGCCCTCTCCCGAGGAGGGCTCGGGCTGGGAGAGGAGAGAGGAGGGGCTAGGGGTAGGCTGTCTTTCTTGGGATTATTCTGGTTCTGAAAAGCAGCAGAACATTCTTATTTATAAGAGTGAGGGGGAAGGGGGCCGCGGGGAGAGGAGAACCGAGCATAGAGGAAGAAAGTGAGAAGGGAGAGCTTTAGCGTTACTCTGGCCAAACAGAGCTAGGAATCTCGCCAAAGGGAGAGTGCACGATTGGCAGCAACTGAGAGATCCTGCATGGACTTTTCGGCAAAATTCTGGGCCGCAGCACGGGGCCTCCTCCATTGGGGCCAGGAGAGTTCTGGCAGCAGCCCCCGGCCCAGGCATGTTCCCACATAATTGAAGACGAATGTGCTTGGGGGGAGGGTGGATGGAGGAGGCCTCTGAGCTCCCGGGTGCAGAACCTCAGCGTTCTGCAGTTGGCCCTGTTTGGGCTCAAAGCCAGTTAGTGTCGATTTTCCGCGGCATGGAAACAAATGCAATGAAGCTGTTTTCTGGAGGCATGCATTTTGAAAAGAGGATTTTAATTTTTTTCCGCAAGGACAGGTGGGGCCAGGAGGTGGGGGCGGGAGGGGGTTGTGACGTGGCTTTTCTACTGCTGTCTCTTCTGCAAACGGTTTTGGGCTCATAGTTTCCGTGTGAGCACAAACTCATCAGTTAGACTGTGTGAGTGGGCATGGCCACGACTTAAGGCTAAGTCTTTCACAAAAGATAATTCCTGGAAAATGCTGCTGGAGGACCCTCTGGCTGTGTGTGATAAGTCACAGTTTGTTTGCTCTCCGCTGGAGTGTTTCCAGGAGAGCCGCTCTCTTGTTCCTCCTAAAATTTTCCATGGACTCTCCTTCACTTCTCGGTCCTTCTCTGTGATCTTGCTCTTCTGCCCCCGAAATGAGTTCGTGTTCCTTCTTTTCAGTGAGCACCAAAGTCTTTTGGGGCTAACCATTATGTTAGTGATGAAAGTGAACCGTCTAGTTTCTCAAGTGGTGGAGACACATCATTCTTTTAATGGCACTTGACTGTGCCCAGCCCTCTAGGGAAAGTCTGGACTCTTGGCCCATTGGGCCATACCCAAGGGATTGAGAATCTGCAATCACAAATCGATTTGGCTGGAGGGGTCTTGGCGCACCCTTCCTGTTTAAATAAGGAAATGGACATAGAGGCAGATTTGGTCTGGGACCGACTGCTCCTTCCAGACAAGAGATGGTGAAAGACATCTCCACAGAGGCCAGGTCAGTAGTGTTTCTCATATTCAGCATTTATGTTCCCCTTTTATCTTTCGGGAAGAATTTCACCATCAGTCTTATTCGAGGCTGGATCTGAAAGGAGTTTTGGGTCAGGGGATTTAGAACGTGATCTGAAAAAAAAGCAAAGCGGCTTTAGTTCACTTAGTGCACTTGGTAATTAGCCTCGGAGTAATAAACGTTATCTGCACCCGCGCAGCTCCGTGCCAAGTACCAAAACCATTTTCCAGATGATTCCAGTGAGAAGTTTCTGACCTGAAGCAATTCGACATTGGGCCCTAAAGACTACACTCATCTTGTGTAAAACAACAGATCGGTCATCTCTCCCTGGCCTTCTTCAGTGCAGTAAGAATGCAAAATCCAGATTAAGAACCGACTGCAGAGCCCTTCGTGCTCGCCTAAGCTTCCAGAATTACAGTAGAGACTGCTCCATGTTCGTGAAAATATACTAGCTAAAATGATGCTGAGATAGCTTTGGCTTCTGGGAGTGCAGCTTTCAAAACGAATGTCTAACAGAACCTAATATTGTCAAGTGCCTGAGCATTCGGGGAGGGCACGAGGCCCAGGGAGGCAGGGTAAAAAGGGTCACCAGGAAGTGGTAAATGGTTACCATTACCTTTAAAAGATGAAGTCATAAAGGAGTTGATTATGACATTAGTCAGGATGAAGAGGCCACAAGCTCTCCCCATAGCTCCCCTCAATGAGGATAAGAAATAAAAGCAGCTTTATATAACTTCCCTGAGGTCTCCTAATGTACCAACGCAAAAATGTGTTTGCTCCAGGCTGAGGGCAGTGCAATGTTGGGGGGTGGGGTGGGGAATGAACCTCACGTTGCACAGGATTCGGCTCTAGGGGCGGGGCGGTTCCTGAAGGGAAAGGCTTTTTTCCCTATTACTACTTTACTCCTTCCCGTCACTTAAAAATTTTTAACTTTAAAAGCTACATCTTGGGGGGCCTGGGTGGCTCAGTAGGTGGTGTCTGGCTCTCGGTTTCGGCTCAGGTCATGAACTTAGGTCCTGGGAATCTGCTCATCAGGGAGTCTGCTTGAGGATTCACTCCCTGCCCCTCCCCCCGGCCTGCACGCATGCTCTCTCGCAGATCTTTAAAAAAAAAAGCTACATCTGTTGGTGTAGACACCATGCAGATATTCTAGGACTCCTACTTCAAGAAACTTCAAGACAAGAGTGAAAAGGGCTGGCCAGAAGCAGAAGCCTGTCAGAGGCTTGGTGGCTCTTGGTGGCTTCCTAAACTCGCTTAAGGTGAGAGCCAGGTCTTTGAGCAGTGTAGACATCCCCCAGCACCATGAAGGAGCAGGAGCTGGGTCGTGAGAGACTCCAGAAAAACTTCCCTTCCACTGCCAAGAAAGAAATTAACGCAGCAGAATTCACCGCGGCAGTTAATTCAGCTTTATCCTGGAGAAGACGAAATCACTTTCCTCAAAAGTGAGAGCAACTTTCCTTTTTTAGATAAGCCCATTGACTTCATCACGTGAGCCCGTCTGCCACCAGCCCAAGCAACGTGGCAGAGTGCACAGCAGCCAAATTTTAAGGATAGTATTTGTAACTTGTGTATCCCGACTGTACCAGGAGAGGGGTTTCCAAGTGATGACAGAAGGTTGTTCATTTGTGATTTGCCAAGCTCTCTACACTCTCCTGGCTGGCTGTTTCGTTTCCTAGCCCTCTGCTGAGGACAACGTCCCTGAACAAGCATCGAGCTGGGGATTGCTTCAGGGCTTTGTCTTTCCCCGTGTATCCTAACCAGTCACATCTGGGACAGTTTCAAAGAAGAAACAATCTCAGCTGGCGATAGGGCCTGGGAAAAAGTCTCTGGTGTATAAATTGCTTTCCGTTTGCAAAAAGAGTTGTGTGCTGAGTCTCAGCCTATCCCAAGCCTCCAAATTCCAATAATTTTCCTTATTCTACTTTTTATTAGTTTGGGAAGTTGGAGCAAAGGGGTGGAAACATGAATAATCTAGCTGCTCACTCTATTGTTGAGGGGATGATTTTTAATGCGTCTTTTAAATCCAAGGTCACGGACACTTTCTTAGGTTATAGATACAAGCTCCCAAGCAAATGTCAATCAGAGAGACACAAATTTCACACAGGGCAAAATCATTTCAAAGTTTGGTTATTTTAATGCAATTTCATTGTTCAAGGTAGTACGGATATATTAAGTGGTTCATTTCTATCCTCAAGAAAACACGAACAGTCTCTATCTTATGTAATTTTGTCAAATTCAAACATCACTCTTTGACCCTTTTCAAAAACATTTTCTTAATGTACCTTGATAAGATTCTTTATTTCTGGAAAAAAAATTTTAAACCTTCAAGTAGTTAGGAAACATTTGCCTATTTGCTCATTCCTCAGGGCACAGCCTTTCAGAACACTTAGCCCACCTGTACTGAAGAGCTCTGTTCTCCCAGCTGGTGGTAGGGCTGCTTGATGGAGGTGATCATGGGAAAATGAGGAGCGAGCAAGCTTTGTCAACTACTTCTAATTCTCCTAATTAGTATGCTACAATCCACCCCAGCTTCTGCAAGGTCAGACATGCAAGACAAGTACTTGGCCAAAAAAGCAGGATTCTAACTAGTGTAAAAATAGACTTTAAATAAAATAGAATCTCTATAGGAAAGAGAATTAGGTTATGCTTTACATTCCCGCTCTTGCTTTAAGATATCTGTATATATAAGTCCAAGGGGGACTTGTAGAGTTGGTCTGCCCTAAGTAAAAATTGAGAATCTGAGTACATTCGTTTTGCAAAGTTACAGGTAAGGTTTTTTGGGAAATGCTACAGCATATCCCACAAAAATGGATGGTGATTAACAATACAGTTTGTGTGCTAACAAGTAACATGTAAGACGTTTAGGCCAAAGGGGATGGATGAAGCCTAATCATAGGCTAAAAAACAATTCTAAAATATGATCATTTGAAAACTCTGGCTAATTCTAAAGCAGAAAACAAACCCCATCATTTAATGGCACATCTTGTTAACCTATCCGGCTACCTCCTTTGGAAGCTTAAATTCCAACACGGGTCTTACATTAAGTTTGCTTAATTACTGCGTATTATGAATTACTTAACGTTAAGGTTTCTCGAGAAAGTACACAGCCCCTCTGTTGGCTCACAACAAGCATTGCATGACTGTTTTAAAAGGGCTCTGTTAAAATTCTCATTTTCGGATTTAAAAACAGCCTTTGGTTGTATCTTAAAAGCATCATTGAAAATCTGCCCAAGCTCCCTCTAGCCGCAACCTGAACATGCAGCCCGATCTTCTGTAAACATTCAGAAAATACTGATCCCAGCAAAATACACAATCAGCTAGTCAGAGGCCTCACTCTGCGTTTTCACACGGATGATAAATCTGCCTGCTGATTCTTGCTAGATGCTAGGAAATCCACTCCGAGAGCTGGGTCTTGGAGCAACCCTTTGGCCTCCTCCTTACTTGAGGTTCACAATGTGCTGTGGAGTCATCGAAAACAAAGTAGAAGCGCCACCATCTTCCCTACACTGGGTCAGCTCAGCCTGTGCGGGTTGTTTGTTTTTCCTGGCTAGCCCCGGAGCAAGAGATGGCGGCTGGTGACATGCTAGTGACTGAAGGTTTACGGGCCCAGCCTCTTTTCATGTGACCTTCAACCAATTCTTCAATTCCCAGATGCAGGGAGGGATGACAATGATAGGAGACTAACACTAGGAAATTTTCATAAATCCTCAGTGGCCAGTGCAAACCTCTCTTTAAAGCAGCTGCTATGACCTCAGGTAACGTGACCATTGAGGTTACCAAAAAAAAAAAAAAAATTCGATGTCTTGAATAGACCCCAGAACTGAATGTGAAATACACCGACTCAATAAATACGATGGAAGAATGCACAGCAGAGCTGGGGCTTCTATCAAGTAGGAAGGCAAAATGGTCATTAGAGAATGTCTGAGGTTAGTGAACTATTACGGTGGAAAATAGCAGCCACCTTTTAAGACCCGGCCCATTTCTATCAGCTCTCCTCGCCACCGGCCCTACGGTTGCTACAGCACACGCAGCAAAGAAAAGATCCAAACAACGGCGGCTCCGTCCCCACTTGTACTTATTCCAGGTCCACCCTCACATGTAGCTGAAGCCCCAGCACACCCTCGCCGTGCCAGGGAAAACAGTCTCAGGGACATCTACTTCCCAGAGGTCACTTGCCCCTCTTGCTGCGGCCTTTCCTGGAGGGCAGTTTCCCACTGCCCCCCGAAGAGGGGGGGCTGGAGGCCGAGGCCATGGCGATGTTGATCTGTCCCTCCTGGATTTCCTGCCGGGTCTCAGCAGGCAGGTGGTTGATCTTCTGCTGAGCCTCCAGGTAGAACATGACGTCACGCAGCTGCTCCTGGATCTCGGTGATCTGCAGATCCTTCTGGTCGCAGGTCTCCTTCAACACCCTCTCCTCCTCCTTCAGTTTGTTCTGCAGGAGGACTTGGTTGGCTCGCAAACACTTGTTCATTTCCTGCTCCTCTTTGAGCTCTGTGGTGAGTTTGGCCACTTTCGTGTTTAGCTGAGTGCACCTTTTGCAAAACAAAGGAAGACAAAAGCATGTTTTCATTTGCTCACACTGTCCCCTTTCTGCTCTGGGATTGAACAGAGGCGCTGTGATCTCAGAATCCATTTAGGGACTGGACTCCTCCCTCCTGCGGTGGAAGGGGACTGGTGTGCTGCCACTGCAACAGCTTTACAAAGCAAGGATTTTGCTCGCGTTAACAGCGTGGCTTTGGGACGATTTTTCTAAGCATCAGAAATTTTTCAATTGCAGAAACGATTCTGTGATTCATGGTAAAACTCCTACTGCTTCTCTGTATTGCAGTCTGTGGTTAAATAGGTGGCCTAGAGATAACAGCCTACGATAAAGAAGTTATGAGGAATAGTGACATTCTCGGAGAGTCAAGTGCTCTGACCCCCCTGCGTTCGCTGGAGGAGAGTTTTCAAGAACAGGGAGTGCCCTATTCTTGATGCTCAATCTTACTCATAAGTAAAGAATTAGAAATTAAAACACCATTTGAGATACCATTTTTATGTATCAGAATGCCAAAGAGCTCAGACGTGGGGAAAGAGGAACTTCCACGCATTGGCACTGGGGCGTGAACTGCTACAAACTCCTTGGAAGTCAACTTGGCAATACCTATAAAAATCAAAATTTCACATGCCCTCTGTCACACCTATTAGAAATTTATCCTACAGATTATATCCTACAGAATATATTTCAGACCATGCTGAAAGAAATCGGGAGAAAAATACTCATTGCAATAGAGTTTACAGTAGTCTAAGACCTGAGACAATTTAAACATCCATCAATAGGGAACTGGTTAAAATTATCATGGGATCGCCAGACAATGGAATACTGTGCAGTCTTTATGAAGATCAAGATAGATCTAGATGTAGCAATATGAAAAAAAAAATCTCCAAAACAGAGTATTTTACCAAACAGAATGCCTAATTTTTTTTTTTTTTTAAGAAAAAAGATTATGTTTGTGAGATGTTAATACAGGTACAGCAAAAGATGTGGAAGAGTAAATATCCCCTGGTACTATTCATTCATAACGGTAACCTCTAGATAGACAGCATGGTCTACAGGGTGGAAAAGACCTTCCAGTTTTAATTCTTTCATACAGTTTGTTAGGGAGCTGAAAGTATAGGAGAATATTTTAATTTCTCTTAATGTCGTAGTGTTGTTTTTACAGAAGTTAAAAAAAAAATCCTCTGGGCACCTGGCTGGCTCAGTCGGTAGAGCACGCAACTCTTGATCTCAAGTTTTAAGTCTGAGCCCCATGTTGGGTGCAGAGATTACTTACAAATAAAATATTTAAAAGAAAACAAAACAAAACAAAAAACCTTTGGTGAAGAGTGTTGTGTGTGATGAAAAAATTTTGAAACAGTGGTGACAGTAGCAGGATGTTGTGAATGCCACTTAATGTCATTGAATTATACACATACAGTTAAAATGACAAATTACGTTATATAGATTTTGCCACAACGCAAAAAAAACAAAAACCAAAAACTCTTAACTCCTACTTTTGACAAGGGGGAAAACCAGTGAAGGGTAAATGGAAACTCTTTGCACTATCTTGGTACCCTCTGTAAATCTGAATTTCTTCCAGAATAAAGGTTTATTAAACAAAACAAAACAACAAAAAAATAAAAAATAACTTTTAAAGCTATCCTCCTTAAATTCATTTTTTGTCCATTTGTCCAGAGGTAAAGAATCAGTTATTTCTGAGTACACGTAAGCTAGAAAGGTCATTTCAATCAGCAGCAACTACCCCCCCACAGAACGGTAGCGGAGCACGTGCTTGCCACTGTTCTTGAGCTTCTCGCCCCGCACTCAACGAGCCTGCTAACTCCTCTCTAAGGCCAGGGTACAAGCCATCTCGGCTTAGCCAGTCACTCTCCTAGCTGCCAGTTCTCAGCCACGCGGCTCAGAGAAGCTGCAGCTCGAAGCATAAGGCAGTTGCTTTCTAGAGGCAAAAATGAAAGATATTCGCGCGTACAATCAGCTCAGACGTCAAGGGGAGAGCGCTGCATTCCACACGGCGTCCGTCTGGCACGAAACGCTGTAGTTTTTAATAAATGGGAAGTCACAGTTAAGTTTGCTCCATATACAGGGGGGCCCCTGAAAACCTAGTGATAGACACACTTGAAAAGTGTTTCCACCGGAATGAAGGAGATTACCTGTTTATGAGCCTGTTATAATGAAAGAGCTAATTAAAAGAGACCAATTACACCTACTTTCTTTCCACAGACTGCTTTTCTTTTAGGAGATCATTTAGTCTGTGCTCCAGATTATCACATTTCTCAATGGTTTCTTTAAATTTGGTCTTCATGTTGTTAATCTGGAAGAGCAAACAGAGGTCAGTTTCACTTCACAGAGGCATAGTTGAGGGGTCTCGGGGCTCACTTCACCATTGTCTCTTCAGTCACCTGTCTGTAACTTGGACAAACCAAACTAAGAAAAGGTGAGACAATCATTTGAAAGAATCTCTGTAATGGAAATAAACATTTTGAGAAACCCTTTCTGCTTTACTGTTCCTCTGTCCCAGGGTGATCGGGAACCACTGCGTGCCAAGCGGAAGACTCGGGAGTAAAGGAAGAGCTTCAGGCGGCAGAGCAGGAGACGGTCTGTCGGAGGCCAGACCAGAGCACCCTCTCTTAACTCATCACTTTTTTTTTTTCCTCCTGAGATCACATTCCAAAAATTGCTATCCAAATAATCTAACAAACTAATCTAATCTAATCCAAGAAAATGGTGGTAACTGATTTTAACTGTTTGGGTCCCCCCCACCCAAAACTGTATTAATTTTCTCATGTACCACAAAGCCACGTGGGACATAAGCGGTTCCTGTTTTGAGTTAACTTATAAGCGCAATATAGAGAGAATGAATTCATGTCACATTGTCTTAGAAACTGAAGAGAATTTTAAAATTCTAGTGTATTCTGCTTTGGAAACCAAGAGTCTTTTGTAGTCTAGCTAAGCAGACGTTGGATTCACTCAGGTGTGACGATCCACACAACTGAGAAATGCCTCAGCTCTACTGGTGTAAGGACACAGGGCGAAGTTGAGGTGGGAAGAAGTAGTGAGGCCGGGTGGACCAGGAGGCAGTAATAACAGGAACTGAAAGGGACTGAGAATTTAAATCCTACAGCCCCCATACCAGCCAGGTGTTTTGTAAGCAGTATCTCCTTTATACCTTGTAAGGAGCCGGGGACTTCGATGTGGCAACCTTTTACAGAAACAGGCTTACAGAAAGGTGACGCGATCTGCCCAAGGTCACCCAACTAGACAGAGCATGGTGGGTCCAGGACTGGACACCAAATCTGGGTCCAGAGCCAAGTTCTAAACCTCCCTGTACCACACTGCAGGCCACAGCTGTACAGCCAAGGAAAAATGACCCTTGGGCAGATGTAAACTCTCAGCAATGTCCGTCATGTTAGAAAAAGGGCCACTGCTTTTAATACTTTCTTTTAAAAACTTGCCATACGGCCTGCCTAACAGATTTCTAACAGCACTGTTGTTTTTTAAATAAGAAAATAACTGTAGAAATTAACTTTATAGCCAACTTCCGTTAAGTTGGAAGAACACACAATTAGAGGAAGATTCCTCTATGTCATAAAAATAAAAATAGCTTCAAAATTGCTCTAATTCGGGGTGCTTGGGGGGCTCAGTTGATTGACCGTCTGCCTCCGGCTCAGGTCATGGTTCCAAGGTCCTGGGATCGAGCCGCGAGTTGGGCTCCCTGCTCAGTGGGGAGCCTGCTTCTCCCTCTCCCTCTGCCTCTCCCCCTGCTCATGCTCGCTTGCGCTTTCTGTCAACTAAATAAATAAAATTCTAAAAAAAAAATATATTTTTAATTGTTCTAATTCTAGTTTGGTATTTATTTCCTCCTCAGTATTGTTTTAAAATAAAAGACCATGAGATGCTTTATACGTTTTCTCCTAAACTGACTCCTGTTACTTTAGGGAAATTGGAAAGGACAAAAATGACTATCAAAAGGGATCAAACTGCATGTGTTCTGCTCACTGAAGATACTTAGGCCAAACGCACTTAAATCAAGATGAAAAATAATCAAGTAACCCCAAAACGCTCTTTAATATTGCTGTAGACAAATGTTACGATGGTTTAAATCAGTGCCTTTTTAAAACATTTCTGACCACGAGTCCGCAGTAAGAAACACTCAGTATAGGTACATGCACAACCGACACCAAGAGCTTCACAAAACAGTATTAAACGATAATGCGCTCTGACATTTTATATCCCTCCTATCCTGTAAAATAAAAGGGCCAGCTGTGCTCCACCAAACTCATTTCACAATCCACAGCTGGAAAAATACTCATTTACGTGGAGCTCCAGGTCCGATGAGAAAAGACGGATCTGTAGGGGAATTCACCTGTCCTGACTGCCTGCTCTATGTTCTTCCTACATGGCCCCACTAAAACAAGAACCTTCCAGAGGGCATGAGCTTCTACAGCAGACACTCACACGCTACAGTAATTGCACTACCTAAGGCACGGTGGGGGGTGGGGGCAGGAACAGTGTTGTAACAAGTCCACAACGAGGCCCACGCACAAGAATATCCGTGAGTGAAACGCATGGTCTGATACTGTTTCTCTCTGCACATGCTCTCCTGCTGGAGGTGCCAATGGACAGAGGACCAGTCAAAAAGAAGGACAGTGGCAGGAATAAAAAGTCTGCATCACCCATTAACTTATGGATAAGCGACATTTGTTATTAGAAAACAAAACTTCCTTTTCAAGCCCTTCCAGCTTTTACATAGGGCTGCCCTGGCCTCCATCTTACCCCTACGTAAAAGGAAGCACAAGTTCCAGTGTTTAGCTTTCCTGCCCCTTGGCTTGCTTTTCATAGGCATTTGTTAGGGAATGCAGTTAATCCTAAAGAATCTTAAAAGGTGGAGAGGACCCTAAGCTTGGCTCTCAAGGGTCTGCGCGAAGCACTTTAGGCATATCCCCTGTGCAAAACCTGATCACTGAGGCTGTGTAGAGTTGCCAGCGTTCGTCCCTGGGACTTCATAACTTGACACCAAGTGGCAGCGACCCGTGCTCTGCCTCCTGAGTGCTGTCGGAGGCATGTCCTTCCCATCCGTACTCCAATCAAGCCCTATTCAGAACTAGTCCATCAAGTGACCCTGAGTGCCTCTGGAAAGGCACTTTCATCACTTGGAAGGTTCTTGTATGAACTACATCAAGAACTTTTAACTAAAGATCATGTTAAAGCTGGCGTTAAGCCTTAATTTTAGAAGCCTGATTTCTCCTCATTTGTAGGCCTATCCAGGAACTGGGGCCAAAGGGCCTGGCACGTGTGTAAGCCTGGCCCTGCCTGCTTAATTCCAGGGTAATCCTAGCTACCACACAGACGAGACCCAAGCCTGCCTCTGCAGTCCCTGTCTGCAGGTCTACTTATTGCTGGAGACTCGCAAAGTTACTAAAATAATCATTTAAAAAAATTTAAAAGCCTGTATTTAAAACTAAGAGGATCAGTGAATTATGAACACTGTCCCTAGAACCTGAGAAAGGTTCCTGGAGCCCCCATTATACATGAACCCTCGGGAGCTCACTAGTTTCCAAACTCCCTTCTTTGGAACTGTCAGGGTTCCTTGCACAAGCTGGAGACAATGGGAAAAGCAAGCGAGGCTCTGCGCCCTCCATCTGCGTTTCCACTTTTCTCTTTCACCTGCTGGAGTACTGAACTGGCATCTTCTTTAAAGGATTTTGTTAAAATCCAAAAACCTCTGCCCTAGATAAACAAGGAACCATGGGAACCACTGAAGCTCTTGCACCTCTGCCTCCGTTTCTTCTCTGTGATTTCGAAGAGCTCGGCACCATCTTGCTGCCGCAGAAGCCCACACGCAGCTCCTCAAAGCAGCTGTTCTCAAGCTGACAAACCAACTGGCTGACTCAAATTACAGGCCCTCGTGTACATACTTCTGTTTTTTTAATGGAATTGCACAAGGCACTAGAAAACCTGATCGAAGTTAACAAATCTCTCCCCAATCAAAAGTACCAAAATACTCAAGTCTTTAAATCCAAGTCTTCTTTTTTAGGGTATATAGCAGATACTTTATTTCTTCCTCATATTTGGTGTAATGTCGAGCTCAGCATACAATTTAATCCACTTGTCCTGATTTACTGATTCTAGGTGAGAATACATGTTGGCTTCCCTCTCCTTAAATAATGCTCAGTTGGCTGCATTTGCAACAGCATATTTTTGTCTCTTCCTTTTCCTCTTTTTGACTAATTTCATTCTTATTGTGGTCTAGAATTTCTTGTTGCCTGATACTGCCTTCAGGGGCTAAGTCTGTAAAATAATGATGATTCATGTTTTTAACCACTTCTCTCTGGAATTCTGATCTAAAGTTAGATTACTGGCATGAGCCAACTGATTCCAAATTCTTTTCTTTCTTCTCTCTGTGCACTGCATCCCCCCCGCCCCGACCCGACTTTAGTGAGCCATAACTGACGTATAACAAAGGTTTCTTTTTAGAGACAAAACAATTCTTTATCTCTGTATCAGACTAAGGAAGATCCCAGCATTCCTCTTTTCTTGTATCCTGCCTTCTCCCAACGCAACATCAGATAGCCCTGCCATATGGCACGTCAGCAGCACCAAACCAGAAACTTACTTCCTCTGCTGTGTCCTTCTCTATCCGAACTATCTTGTTTTCCCAGTAGATTCGCTGAGATTCCAGCTGGCTTGTTAGTAAATACGAATACTAGAAACATAGAGAATAGACACCAAAATATCAATCACTGTAGTTTCTTAAATTCAATTAAAACCCAACTTTTAATCACCCACAGAAGAGTAGGTATAATCATCAGGGTATGTATTACATCTTGATTACACTCTACTCAACAAACCAGGGGAATAAAGAGATGTCAATTACACTCCTGTCCTGGGCTTACCATCTAGTCTGGACAAGCAAGCAAAGAAATGTACATTAACAAATAAGTTATTGCTCAAGCTAACTTTAAGAACCACAGGTGTTTAAATCAAAGTATAACTCAAATCAGCTCAACCCCCTCCAGGAAGCTGTCCCTGTCCCTCCCAGCCTTGGGTTAAGCAGTCCTTTCAGCTCCCCTGGTATAGTGCCTATCATTAGCAGGACTTAATCACCAGGTCTCCCCGACTACACTACCAACTTGTTGGAAGTGAGGGTTTTATCTTTATTTCTGTAGCCCCAGTGCCTGGCACATGCTGGATGTCAAGAAACGTTTGCTACCTGACCGCATGAATGAATGAACAGTATCCTTTAACTACAGAGAAAGGATAAATGGCTTATGACAGTAGGGTCTGGCAGGACTTCTGAGAGAAGGAGAGATTTGGGAGGGCTTCTGATAGACAGGAGGAGACAGGTAAAGACAGAGATCTGATTCCAGAGAACTAGTGGACCCAGATGTAAGCTGTGGACATTCAGGATCTCTTCAGGATGAAGGAGTAACATCAATTAGGCGACGGTGCAAGGTATGGAAACTTATGGAAGGCTCTGGGGTATTATATTAAGAAATGTGGGCCATGGAGTGGCAACATCACATTTGCATTTCAGAAAGACCATTCTAAAAGACTAACAGAGATCTGAATGTGTTTGTAAGCTAGAGAAGAGAATGAAGGTGTCAGAGAGAGAAAAGCCAGGTGGGGGAACTTGTGTGTGCCACTGGAATGGGCAGGGGGGCTGATCAATGCTGCACTCCCAGCACCAGGAAGAGCGGCCGACAGACAGCAGCCCTTGATAAATATTTGCTGAATGAATGTACTTAGAGTTAATGTGGAAGGGTTGCTTATTCTAAAAACTTAATGTAAAAGGTTTAAACTTATTTTTTGTATCAATACATTTAGTAGTAAAAACATCAGCTTTATTTTAGGTCATTCTACTGAATCTATCAGACCATATAAGTCTGGAGCTGAGCGATTTTCAAATATCCATTTCCTCCCAAGGTTAAGTTGTTTGTTTTTTTAAAGACTTTATTTATTTATTTATTTATTTATTTATTTATTTATTTATTTGAAAGAGACAGAGTGAGAGAGAGAGAGAGCGTGCGCGAGCATGCACAAGCAGGGGGAGGAGCAGAGGGAGAGGGGGCAAGTAAACTCCATGCTAAGCGTAGGGCTCAATCTCAATCGACTGCCTTCGGCTCAAGTCATGATCCCTGGGTCCTGGGATCAAGCTCCGAGTTGGGCTCCCTGCTCAGCAGGTAGCCTGCTTCTCCCTCTCCCTCTGCCACTCCCCCTGCTTGTGCTCGCTAGTTCTCTGTCAAATAAATTCTTAAAAATCTTAAAAAAAAAAACAAAAACGAAAACAAGACTCGTGTTAAACTTCTCCTTCATTAATGTAAAATTTACAGTACAACAATTTTATAGTAGATGGGATTTATTGCTACAGTGAAAAATCAGATTGTGCTACTTTTGTTATTTCTTCAACTATATGCATACCCCCAAATGGCTTCGTGTATATAAGCATGAAATTCATAAAATACATACTTTGAGTATGTAAGTGTCTAATTCATAAAACGTCTAAGATATACAAAAAAGTTTCCCAGGCATGGAAAGATGCTACTGGGGTTTCCTCATTCTGAACTGCTCACTGTCCAGCTGCTACTGGGATGCCATCAGGCAGATTCTTAACTTTCAATTTTATTGCAGCTAGAGGACCCCCTTAATATTGAGCTTGAGACAATGAGGAACACCACATTCAAAATAATGAGGTATGGTGAGACTTAGACTTTCACAGAAGATCATCAGACAGGTAGCAATGACAAAACTTTTTTAAAAAGTTCACATACAGAGGAAATGACAAAATTAAAAGCCCAAGCCATTTTTTAAGTTAGGACAGTAAAAAGCAGGTACTTAGTAATTACTAATAAAGTATCTTACCTCTAACTGTAAGGCATCTATTTTCTCTTCCTGGCAAGTATCACCCTCACATTCATACTGTACTATTTTTCCATCTGTTTTACTTGCAACCAGTCGATGAACATAGTTATCTAAAGAAAAGGATAAATGCACCAATCAAGGCTTGTTTGGCTTGTTTCTTCACAATGAAAAGAGTCTGCATACACTTTTAACTTTGACAAAGGTTTTGTTTTTACGTGTTCTGAATTAAAAGCCTTACAATACTTCTGTACAAGTGGGCTAAGTCATCTGACTTTAAGCAAGAGTGAGAGGGCAAGTATGGAAGTGTTAACTCTCTTTATAATGTGCAATTCAGGCCATTCGTAGGAAATAGTGCCCTACGGGGCACCACGAGAATTTGAGTTTGCCACAGCTGTCGGGAAGACTTCAAGCTGGGAGGGAAAGCGGAGAGGTTCCCAGGGAGAGATCATGCAGAATGGATCCGAATTAGAAAATGGGCACAGTGTTCACCTCCGGCGTAGTCCCAGACTCGATGGTTGGTGAGCTGCATGGCGTACGTGTGCTGCGTTTCCTCAAAGTGCTTATAAGCATGTCGGCTTACATACCGTCCACATCCTATGTGGCCACATATTAAACAAATCCACAGGTTCTGCCACAGAGAAGGTAAGATCTTCATTAGTTATACAAAAATGCAAGACCTGGCTCACTCAGAGTGGGAGGGAGCCTGACACAGCTTGAAGCTGAGTTGTTTCTACAGGAGTTTTGAATAAACATATGTTTAAAAACCCAAAAAGCAAGGATGCTTTTATGGGTCAATCATTTTCCCGTTCTGGGTTTTAAGGAACTCTAGGTAAACAGCAAGACAAATATTCACAATTTATCAGCCAAAGTCTAGTCGTTTTCAAAAAATAAATAAAAAACAGAGTATTTTGCTTAGGAGTGTAAAATGATTTATTTATACTTCTTGCCTGACCCTAGACAAAAAAGAAAAAAAAGAATCGAAAACAATTTCAGCCACAAAGGGCAGAAGCCAACCCCAGACCGTGAAAGCTGCGCTCTTTTCCAGCAGCCAGCAGTACTTACTTCCTGCACACCACACTCGAAACACTTATTCTCTTCTACTGGCTCTGGCGTCTGGCAGTACCGGCACACAGGACACCTGCCCAGGACACCAAAGGAGAATGGTACAGATGAAGCACAAGAGACGGCTGCTACAGAACCAAAAGTCAGAAACTGCATTTTCCATCTTCGGTCTCTTACACACACTGTGTTTATCCTAACTAGTGATAACACTTGCAAGTTATTATCAAAATGAAATGAAAAAATCCAAAATCTTGATAAAGGAAGAAGAAAACGAAGGAGTCTTGATCTGCTTCATGCCTTCTTCCATTCTTCTGTCTAAAGCTTAATCAAAGAACTAAATATGTACAGGTTAGAATTAGGGACTTGATATAAGTTATTAATTTTATGTCCGGTTATCCATAAGGTATTTTTACTTTCAACAATCTACCTTATTCCCATTTCCCAAAGATCTAAATCACTCAAAATGTACTCTGCTCCCAAGAGTTAAAACTAAAATCTGTAATAAATTTCACCAAAAAGAAGTTAATGTTGGAACACACATGGCATGTTACCATACAATGAACATGTGGGAGAAGATACCAGTGCCAAGTACTCAAGTTTCAATTTACAAAAAGTCAGTTAAAACGGCACTGAAGGCAAATTCACAGAAACAGAATAGAAAGGTAGATGAATACCAGGGTCTGGGGGAGGTGGCAATCGGGAGATGTTGGTCAAGGGTTACAAGGTTTCAATTATGCAAGATGGATCAGTTCTGGAGAACTGGTGTTCCTCAGTGTGACTAGAGCTGACAATAATATATTGTTTTGGAAATTTGCTAAGAAGAGAGACTTTGGCTGTTCTTAACACACACACACACACACACACACACACACACAAAAGGAAAATGGTAAAGGTGTGAGGTAAGATGTTAATTGGCTTGGTGGTGAACATTTCATAATGTGTATGTATATTGAGTCATCGGGTTGTACATTTTAAATATATACGGTTTTTTTAAGATTTTATTTTTAAGTAATCTCTACCCCCAACGTGGGGCTTACTCTACAGACTGAGACAGCCAGGCACCCCTAAATACATACAATTTTTTGGTGATCAATTATACTTCGATAAAGCTGGGGGGGAAAAGCCATTAAAAAATCCATTAATGCCTTTCTGTTATACTCAAGACAAAGTAACACTAAGTACCAGTCATGAATATTTCTGTCAGATGGGCAAAAATGATAGAAAGTAGGTTATAATTGAAGCTAATTATGAACTGGCACCAAGTAGAAAGAATGCTTAAGACAGAACTAGTATCCATTTGTTACCCAACTGAGTAAGTACAACCAAGAAAAGAAAATTAGCAGGAAGAACATGAAGTTCTTATCACAGATAAGGAGGCTCGATCTGCATTTCCTAAGGGAGAGCTAAATGATCTGGTCTCTTTGTTTATTATCAAAAGAGAAGCCAGACACACACCCTGATGTCGACAACAGCATTATCAATAATAGCCAAATTATGGAAGCAGTGTTCATTAACAGATGAACGGGTAAAGAAGATGGGCCATATATATACAATGGAATATTACTCAGGGATCGAAAAGAATGAAATCTTGCCGTTTGCAACAATGTGGATGGCGCTAGTGAGTGTAATGCTAAGTGAAATAAGTCAGTCAAAGACCAATACCATATGATTTCACTCATATGCGAAATTTAAGAAACAAAACAAACAAGCAAAGGGGAGAGAAAGAGACAGAGAGACAGACAAACCAAGAAACGGACTCCTACCTAAAGAGAACACACTGATGGTAAGAGAGGGGAGGGGGTGGGGGAGGGGTGACTTAGGTGACGGGATGATGGGGGGCTCTTGTGATGAGCACAGGGTGATGTATGGAAGTGCTGAATCACTCTACTGTACACCTGCAACTAACGTAAAACTGTATGTTAACTGGAATTTAATTAAAAACTTAAAAAAGAGAGAAGCTGGAAGACAAACTGGAAGACACAACAGGAATGGCAGCTGTAGTGAGCAGCAAGCTGTCTTGTCGAAAGTACGAACCAGCTCTGCGTCATTCCTTTGGTCTGTGTGGCAGCTGTGTGGTAGTGGTTGGAAAAAAAACACAAAACACGAATTCTGAAATCATTATTTCCTACATTATGCCAGAATGATCTTTCTGAAATGTAAGTATGATCCTTAGAATAAAAAAGAAAAAAGGGAAAAAATTACAAAAATCACCTTATTTGTACTATACATGTGTATTCTATGACATACCATCTCATTGATTAAGAGATAATTAACAGTTTATTAAATGCTTCCTTCTCCTTAAAAATAACTTTCGAGTTGTCATCTTATTTTCCTGAGGAGTATTTGGGGAAAACGTCCCAGAATGTCCTCCGAGATCTCATCTGTCAAAAAACTACCCTTCAAGACTGCATACCAATGCTGCCTCCTCCATGCAGCCCTTCTTGACTACCCCCAATGGGGAAGCCATCTCTATTTCCCTCCGATTTCTACTTTGAATTGTATGCACCTATGTAAGCTCCCTTAGCTGACCGAACTTCCTTGGGGAGGATCTATGTTTGATTCTCTCCCATCAGCACCCAGCACTATACGGTGCATGTAACTGAGGCTCAAAACATATTTGTGGAAGGAACTGTGTTTCTGACGCTAGCCGCCAGGTTTGTCCATATAGAGGGTTGAATTCTAGTCCCAGTTCTGGCCTTCTCTGCAGGACACTTTGAACATGCTATTTTTTCATTTCTGGGTCTGTTACCTCCTCTGTAAAATGAGGAGGCTGGACAATATGGTCCCCTGAGCAAACTTCCAGCTTTAAAAATGCTATGCTTCTGGGGCAGTTAACCTGCACTGAGAGTAAAACTGGAGTGGCAGGGAACAAAGAAGTGTCCAAAACATAAACACTGTAGAAGACGGACACAAGACACAGATAAACACTTTATGGAATGCCTACATCAGAGTGTGGCTTTATTCAAGGCAAATTTAAACCTGGACAATTCTTTGACGAGCCCCCACATGATACCCCAGAACTGACTGAAGACACTCTAGAACTGGGGCAAGATTCTCATCAAGCTAAACAGGCTAGAGAAAACCCAGGGTTTATTTGTCTGCTCAGGAATGTTTTCTGAGCTCCTACTACGTGCCAGGTCTCCTGCTAAGTGTGAGGGCACAGTACTGAGCAAGCCAGACAAGGTCCCTGCTCTGTGAAAGCTGGCATTCTTCTGGTCACTTGGGGGTAGACAACGGATTCCTGTGGATGTATGTTCACCTTCCTAATTTCTGGGCTTTGACATGTGATCTTTCCTTCCCATGCACACCCCTGCCCTCATACTGCCTTCTCTCAGGTCCCCCCCTTCCCTGGCTAATGCCTCTTCATCCCCCCGAGACTGAACTTCTTAGGCAGCCCTGGCTATATCAGGGCCCTCGTTCTCCAGTTGTAATGCTGCACACTGCTCCTTTGTAACCCCTGTTATGGCCACGACTGCATATTTATCTGTGTGATTATTTGATTCTGTGTCTTCCGCTCTGTAGTGGGAGACCCAGGCCAGCATCTGATTTACTCTTCTAGCTAAGTCCTACAGCACAGTTTACAAAGGGAGGAACAACCCTTGATTTAAAGAAACAAAAACCAAGGTACAGCTTTCATCTCAGTTCTTTGCCTGTGCAATGCCACCCTGCAAATAAGGCCTCTACTACAGCAGGAAACAGGAGAGTGTAGGCATATGGGTGCTTCATACTTAGCGACTGCTATTATTACTGGCCACTCAGCCATCAACAACATGCTAAATCTGAAATATTAGGCTACCATAGCCCAAATGGTAAGAAAACCAAAGTAAACGGTAAACATCAAGGGCAGGTGAAAAATGAAATTTTAGACCTAGATTTCATTTGGGTAGAAGAGCCTCAAAGATCGGCTTTACCTTTTTTTTCTTTTCTTCCCCCCCCCCCCTCATTCTCTGGTTCTTGGAAGCAAACAATTCATGCTGCTTTTGGAAATCCCACATAGATTCTGAATCAGGATACTAAGAAGGACGTGGTCTAAGAATGCTGACTGATTCCCACATGAACTGAGGCAAGTGAAGAAAAATGGAAGGCTCTTCCGTGTGACCTCTTCACTATCATGGCGCCCAGGTGTATGAAGTCAAGCACTTGGAATGGTTCATTTTTGGTGGTGGCTATTTTCAATTCTGGCAAAGGGTCATAACGGGCTTTGACAGGGTGGGGGACTCGCTCCTACACTCACGTGGTATCATCCCAACGCTGCAGGCACTGGCTGTGGAAGCTGTGGTTACATAACGTGGTGAGGATGCCGTTCACGGACTCGTCCATGCGCTCCAGACACACTGTGCACTTGGGGAGCTCGGTCAGGTCCATCACGGGGAGGCTGGCGCCCTACAGGGAAACACCTCACATAAGCCTAACTCTTCATCCATGGTTCAAATATACGTGTTCTTAACACTAGTTTTCCTGCTGCTTTTTGACTCCTGGCAGGATGTTCTCAACATTTTTGCTCTGTGCAAATAACTTAAATTGGTAAGATTTTCATCCATACAACAAATATTGATTGAGCACCTTCTATATTCCCGGCGCTGTGCAAGGCACTAGGGACAGGATGGTGAATAAGCCAACAAAGATCCATGCCCTCACGGAGCTGGTACTCTGGAAAGGGAGACTGCTATCAAGGGCTTAGCAGAGAATCTGAAGTGTTACCAGACTCCTGGCTCTAATTCTACGGCTCTGTAACTATATTAGAACACAAATGAATAAAAGCAGAACAGGAATGGAACAGAATGATTTTTCCACGGAGTAAGTTAAAACTTAACACTTCCTACTAAGTGATAATAGTATCAACAACACTGATTTATTCATTCATTTAACACACACTATTGAGTCCTTGTTTTGTGTGCCAGACACTCTTCTAGGTGTAGCACAATGGTGAGCAAAACAGATTCGCTAAGTCCAAAACAACAAAGGCAGGCCTTATCCTCATAGAGCTTATCATCTGCTAGAGAGAGACAAAAGTCAAATTTTTTAAATGACCAGTGGTCATAAGTGCTATGAAGGAAAGGTATAGGAAGCTATAACAGGGTGTGAAAGAGGGGGCATGATGGTCTGTGGTCAAGAAAGGTACCCCCTGTCCCTCCCCAAGACAGGGACGTCTGACTTGAGTCCTGGCAGCTGTAAAATGAGCAGGAATTACTGAAGCAAAGGTGGGGAGGTGTGCACATAATGACACGCTGAGAAAAGTCACCTTAGGGGCACCTGGGTGGCTCAGCCGTTAAGCGTCTGCCTTCGGCTCAGGTCATGATCCCAGGGTCCTGGGATCGAGCCCCGCGTCGGGCTTCCTGCTTAGCAGGGAGTCTGCTTCTCCCTCTCCCACTCCCCTTGCTTGTGTTCCCTCTCTCACTGTCTCTCTCTGTCAAATAAATAAATAAAATCTTAAAAAAAAAAAAAAGTCACATTAATCTATGGTCCCCGAAGAGTAGCTGTTCACAGGAACTCTCTCATGAAGCCATGCTCATTTAGAGAAGAGAATCTCTAAAACTAGCACAAAGGAAGCTGGATTTTATCATTTGTCAATTTTTATTTTACCCAATCTAATGACAGAACAGTCAAACCAGAACTGATTTCCATCAAGCAGATTTCAAAGTAAAAAGACCTTTAGGTCTGCTCTCAAAGAAAGAAAACCTTAAAACTATAACAGAGCTGCTAAATCTACACTTTATAGAATGATTTAAGCGAACACATTTTGTAGGAAAAGGTCCCACGGAAGATGGCAAATCAGAGCAATTATAGAATGTTATCCAAACAGAATTAAAAATTAGGAGAGGGCTCAAGGGTTGATATTTAAGTAAAAATGCTTCTTTTAGGTTCTAGGCCATGTTTCATGGACCTGGAATAGATGAACACTCAATTTCGATAACAGATAATTTTTTTTAAACACTTTGGGATACTTTTAAAAAACTGAGATAAACATTTAATATAAAATCTGCCATATTTAAAGTGTTCAATTCAGTGGGTTTCAGTATATTCACAAGGTCATACAACCCTCACCAGTAATTCTAGAACATCCCTGTCACCCCAAAAAGAAATCTTGTACTCACTGCAGTCACTCCTCATTTCTCTCCTTCTCTTCCCCCAGCCCCTGGCAACCAGTAATCTGCCTTCTGTCTCCATGGATTGGCATACTCTGGACATTTCCACAGATACCTTAACATTCAACCTTATGACATTCACATATGTGTACGTGTGTGTGTGTGTGTACACACACAAAAACCGGAAGAATGATGCACACTTACATCTTCAGATTTCAGGACTTCAGCCCTTTCCACATACACCAGCTGGCAAACATCATCTTCTATCGAGTTGAACTGGCGGCCATTGCACGCCATATAGAAACTATCTGCATCGGCCTAGGTATACCAATGGAGAAAAGGAAAAAATTAAGAGAAATATCCTGAAAATGTGCTTTTTATTCAAGATGCATAGCTTCAATTATTCTCTGCATCAGCATTTAAAATTTATACTCAGAGGAGAGAAAGCAACAGCCAGAAGTACCATCTAAGGAAGCACGTTCTTTAGGTGTGTCAAACTCTGGAACTCCACACCCCGAGTCTCTACAATGTTTCCCGAGACACGAGAGTCTCACTTAAAGCAGCAGAAGCCGCTGACATGCGACACGCGGACAGCTAATACAACTTTAATATTCAACCAGCAAGGGTCATCATTTCCCTTGATAGCAATATTTTTTCCTCGAATCAGCACTTTCTCAGCAGCTGAAAGCAAACGCTTATTTTTGCAAAGCTTAGAACTCAATCGTAACTGACAATTGTTAGGGAAGATTTCTTTTCAAAAACATCACCATCAATGTTAGAGAGAATAAAGGACTAGAGGTACTGGTATGGCGTGAAAAGCCAACTCCTCTTCTTCAATAAACCAAATAATAATAATACATCATAGATAAGGAGGTTTTAAACAATGTAGTGTGTAGTATCAAAAGCAAAATCCTTGGCCAAGATCAAGAGGTCCAAGATGAACCAGCCTTTAAAATACTAAAGGTCTTATTCCTCGGAGTGGAAAACAGGATCAGGGGAAACAGTCCCCTGTAGATAAAACTGTAAAGGCACCTGTGCATTTGTGAATACGAACACAAGCAAATCCGACCTTCTAGTATAGCCTTAGTAGAAAATTACAAACACGTGATTCCAGTTTTTAAACTCAGCAATTTTGAGAGGCAGCTGGGAGGCCAAGGTTTGTCTAGATTTCACTCCCACGTGGACATTAACCCAAACACAGGAAGTTGTGTGCTTTGGCCCTACCAGTGTAGACAAGCTGCATGGGGGGGGGGGGGAAGGAAGGATGTTCTGCAAAAGGACATGCCACGCTGTCAACCTCTAGGAAGAGTTTCAAGTCCGTACCAGGCAAAAATAGTCTTGCCTGTCTACCCCCATAGGATTCTGAACCTTACAGCAAAAGCTTGTGAGCTTCTCCATAGCTTTTAATTTCACTCCAATGATGTAATTCAAGTGTGGATTCTTGATTATTTATATTTTCTTAATATGACCAGATGAGCTAAGCAGCTGAGGGAAGATGATCAATTCTGAACAGTTTTGTTTTGTTTTGGAGGGTGAGGATGGGAGCTTCCTTTTCAGGAAACAACCTGTATTGGGTACAGTGCATTTTAACTTCAAAATGTTAAGAGCCAGTTAATAAATCTCTCTTTAAAAAAAAAAAAAAAAAAAAAAAAAAAATATATATATATATATATATATATATATATATATATATATATATTTAAAGATTTTATTTATTTATTTGACAGAGATAGAGACAGCCAGAGAGAGAGGGAACACAAGCAGGGGGAGTGGGAGAGGAAGAAGCAGGCTCACAGGGGAGGAGCCTGATGTGGGGCTCAATCCCAGAACGCCGGGATCACGCCCTGAGCCGAAGGCAGACGCCCAACCGCTGTGCAACCCAGGCGCCCCAATAAATCTCTTTAATACTAAGCCACCTAAATTGGCTTCCCCCGTTCTCCAAGAGCAATGAAATGCTCTGGATGAGGAAGCAGCACAGTGAGCAAATGGATTTGCATCCTGAGGGAAGTGACTACCCAGAAATAAGGCCACGAGGAGCTGGCTGCACCTGTCCCAGCTCAGGAAAGGCAGACCCCTCCTCAGACCTCCAGCTCTGTAAATGCTTGCTAAGTGAGCACACTTCCTCGGAGGAAGGGACAAAGTCTGTGATACTGAGCAGACGACAAAATCTACTCAACACCAGATAAATGGTTCTTTTCTTGGGAGAGTTGTTTATCTATGACAAAGAAATGCAGTTTTTGAACACATGGATTTCTTTCTTTAAAATCTTGGTATTGGAAATGTAGCTTGTCTGAGTATTTACTGAGCACCCAGCATCTGCCAGGCACTGTGCTACGTGCTAGGACCAGAGGAGAGAACAAAATACACACGGTTCCTACTTCAACGCACCACTGAAATGAACAAAAGCCTGAAGCTAACTGCAAAAAACACAGAAGAAACAGCTCTTTTATTTAAAATGTTTACATTGTATAGAGCCCACCATTTTAAGAAACCCTGCTTTTGTTTTTTGGGTTTTTTTTTTTTTTTTGAATCTTTTGTTCTAACTGTCCTCTTCCCAGGATAAACTCAGAAAAAGAAAAATCCTTTATGATCAAGGTTCCTTTACTGTCACAGTAATCAACTATAATCTCGAGAACATGTTTTTACTTCTCAAAAAAGGGGTCTCTTGGACTGTCCTAAGCATGAGAGTGAAAGTGAGCCCACACACTCTACTGAGAGGTTCTCTCTCCTTTTTTGTCCCCAAGAAGTACAAAAACTGAACCCCCTCTTGCCTTCCTGCATCCTTATGAATTATAAATTCCTTACCCAAAGACTAAGTTTCCTAAGGGTCACAGTACCACTGTGTAAGCGGATCACATTAGAACACCTACAGCATAAAGCTGAAGCCAACAGAAAGTCCAGAGCTTATAGGAGATACAGAGAAGGAATACCCTTAATAAAAATTCTCTGGTGAAAAAAAGAGAAGAGAAAACAGTCAGCTGCCTAGGCTATGGAGTCAAGCTGCATGGGTTTGAAATTTAACTCAGACACTTATTAGCTGTGTGGCTTTGGCGAGTGACTTATCCATGCTTGTTTACTCAATTATAAAAGTGAAAGTAACAACACCTACCTCACAGAATTGTTGCAAGGACTCAAGGAGCCAATGCATGAAAAGCACTTAATAGACCTGGCATCTAGTTGAGTGCTCAATAGCTGGTACCTATTGGAGCCTATTTTTTTCATTAGGGCCCAGTATTAATTTAATAACTTCAAGTCTTATACTAGGAGGGTGTTTTTAGACCTCAGAAAACCCCTGATAGGATAAGCTTCAGACCCTAAGATCCAGCATTAGCAATAAATAAGACAAATCATGATTCCTAGGTCAAGGGTTCTATCCCCATGGGGAAGAGCTCGCACACTGTTTCATAGTCTCAAAACTAACATCTGTGAACTTGTACAACCTGCACTTGGTCAAAAGACAGAGGTAGAGGGACTGCAGGAGTACAAAGAAAATCCTTGAACAGTAACAGAAAATTGCCACAGCATTACCTGCATACTACAAAAGGTGGCCCTTGCTACAGTTTGTGGGTTTAGCAGAGTTTAAGCTATTTAAAAAGTCTAATATGCTCTTAAACATTTTCCCCCAATCTGTTTTTTTAATTTAAGTTCAATTAGCAAACTTAAAATACATCATTAGTTTCTGATGTAATGTTCAATGATTCATTATCCCCAATCTGTTTCAATGTCTTTTCCTGTGTTACTTGCTGACTGCCCTTAATTGTTGAGTAGAAGCTATAACTAAAATATTGCCATTACACAATTTCTTGCCAAGCGATTATCTCCCTTCCCCATACTTTTATCCACTCCTACTGGAAAAAGAGTATGCCCTAGGATTAAAAGTGAGGGCTCAAATCCCAGCTCAGTCACTGAGGGCAAATCACTAACCTCTCTGCAGTCAGTTTCCTCATTTGTAAAACAAGGATAATAACATACTTACTTACTTCAAAGGGTTGTAGTGAGGAGTACATGAGATAATGCACATTAAGCACTTAGCAGAGAGTGGCAGAGCATAAGCAGTCAGTAAGATTGCAAATTATCGTCATTATCCTTGTTATTACATGTGCTACCAGACTTAAAAGGTACCACTTGCCCACTGTTTGCCAAGCTCCTCAGTGACCTTGGAAGGTCTCTTGACAGTCAGTGAACACAGCTGTTCAAGTGCTTTTCCATTCTCATTGTCAACTTGTGAAGTCTAAGTCTGCGTGCAGGAAAGTTCAAACATATTTTAAATGTCTCACCTCAACAGTGGGGTATTTTGTAAAGGTTAAAGATAGCAATTGTGTACCCCCTTATACACAGAACGCTACACTAGGGTTCCCTTTCTGTGGTCCATGGAATAGGCACAAACATAATCCAACTCTCACTTCTATTAATTTCCTCCCCGTGGCCATGAGTGACTGCTCTTGCTGTCAATTCTAGATTTCTGCAAGGAGGGAGATGACAAGTGGGCCTCGTGCCATGGGCTCCCTTTCACCCACGAATCTTGGTAACCAGTCAGAGGCAATGGCAAATGATGCAAAGACACACCCGCTCTTTGCCAATCTGCAAGCTAGACCTGTTTATCTGGGCCGCATTCAGGAAGGCTGCTCTCCAAGGAGGTGAGAAAGAAGTCATTTTTGACAAAGCTGCATTTCAAAACCTAATGAATGGACAAATGTAACAGCCCATCAAAAAAAAACAAACAACAACAAATCAAAACCTACAGATAGGATGGCTCTTTAACAGCCTGGATAATCGCGAAAGCTTATCTCACTCTCATATTCATACAGAAATACGTGTACCATTAAGAATGAATACGTAAAACCAAGAGACTATCTTCCTAACATCTTTAGAACTAAGGCACATGGAAAATGTTGCTTAATGTGACAAGTGAAATGAAACGAATGTCGAAACCTTCTTATATAAAAAAGTATTTGTAATAACATGCGAGTAATTTTAAAAACTGAAAATATCACCATCCTTTCACTGTTTCTGTCTCTTCAGTCAGAACTCTTAAAGCATCTTTAATATGTCAAGGAACGTCCCCAAATCCCTCACCACCAAAATTAAAAGTATAAAAGGGATCTTATTTTCTAAAATGTGCCAAAGAATGTCTCTTAAAAAGAGAATGAGAGAAGCAGGGGCACAGTGTTAAAAGGGCAGATAATAACATGGCATCAATTTCAGAAAGTTTGGGGACTACTACTCTACTGGAATAGTTACTACTGGATAACCAAACACAACTCTAGATTTCACACCCGATCTACTTTATAAAAACATTATGGGTACGAATTAGCATTGTGTGTCTGCTAACGAATTTAGAAAGATTTCTAGACTTACAACAATACCCTAGAAGACAGGTATATCAAGAATCGTAAGTGCAAAATGTAAATCACACACAGCTAGCATCACACAGTTTCAAAAACACAGTTTCTGTGGCAAAGAGATTTTTAATATCTTAACTTTTACCTGTGCACTAAACTTTATCAGCACCATATATTGATTTGGAGTAGAGTCTCTGATGATTTTCATTTGTTCAATTACTTCATTAAATGGGGCGACAAACTTCATAAGGTCATGACTGGTCATTGTAGCAGGGACTGTGAGAATACACAGCATGGCACTGCGCCTCACATCTTCTTTTAAGGAGGTCATCTTACTAATAAGACAATAATTAGACTGTCTTGAATGGATGAGGTATGGTTAGTTCAGACAACACTAATTAGACAACTTTTATGTCCAAGAAAATAGAAAAAAATAAACCTTGTTATATTTCACAGATTGATTTAAACAGAGTGTTACAATACCTGAAAACACACACAACCAGGTTAATGCAGAATACCTTCAACATGTCTGTGATGGAGCTTAAGGTACACTGTGCAATGGTCCTGATTACACGCACCACTGAAATTTTCAACCTTCAGTTAAAGGCTTATTACGGTTATAAATCTGCTGTTTGTGTTTTATTCTCATTAGCTTTTCAATAATAATCTCTCATTAGGTAACTCAGAAGCACAATTCTGTTTTTCCTTTTTTTTTTTTCCTTAAGTTTTAAAATCACTATTCTGGAAGTTAAAGAAAACTGCTCCCACAAAGGCACAGAAGCAGCCAGTGTATGGTTCAAACTACAAGTTAATGGGCACCTCTAACTATGTACTTCTCTCAAGGGGTCTAGAAGAGGAGTGTTCTAAATATAAGAGAGAGAATTCAGAACTATGAAGATGTGACTCTGAAGATTACAGAAATTGTTGTTGGGTTGGAATAGCTGGAATAGAGGAAAAAGAAAAAACCTCCCACAACGCAATTTGCTTTTGAAATGCTGTAAACTTAATCCAACAGGTGTGATCCCAAAAGGCGACCTGACTATTCACTGTTTCCCGGTGGAGACCTAGCAAATATGTTAGGAGGACAGGCTTTGAAGAGATCAGCTACCAATTATCGGAGGGGCTGATGACCCAGCTTATAGATTACCCAGCCAAATGCTTCCTCTCCTTTGGCTTCTTTTGAGTTTTGTGTGGACCACAAAAAAGGGTAAAAGAGATGATGAAACTGTAGTCCATTAACTGACTTGACAGCTTCTTTAGTAAACATTTGAGGGGATCTGAGACTGCAGTGATGTTATAAATCATTTATAATGTTTTTTTTTTCCTTTTTATCTTCCTCCCTTTTAATTTCCCAGTCATCTTACATGCCTACCTTCTCATGGAATATTTTCTTAGGTATTTTCTCAAGTGTATGTACATGTTTCTTTTCTAAGAAGCTTTGACCCAATCTATAAGATTAACCAAATGTAAAACATCTAAGAATTCTCTAACACACAATATATGAAAAATACTATCCTTCTGAAGCTTAAAATACCCACTGCTCTTCAGGGCAAGAAATTTTTCACCGCCCTGAGACAAAAAAACAGACCAATTCAAAAGGAAAAGGATTTTTCTTACTTTGTCTTGTATAGATGCATAATACCATGAACTATTTCAACTGATGGGTTTCCACTAAAGAACGAAATCTGGTCTGGAAGCTGTTTGGATGGAGAATCGGGAGCAGCGTTTATGCATTCTATACTTTGATCTTTACTTCTCTGTGCAGTGGGAGATGCTTCTGAAGACTTCCTTTCTTCCATTGTGGTTTTCAGCTCATCTTTCACAAATCAAAAATTAGCAGATTATAAACTGATAGGAAATATGTGGAAGGATTCTAATTAGGTTAAAATTTTGAGTCAGAAAAATAAACTTCAACAGAGAAATTGTAATGTATTGCATTAAGAACTATATTTACAGAACAGCCAAGTTTTCAGGGGCACCTAAACTTGAAAGTACTCTTTGCCCCACAAAAATTTCATTAATACCCACAGAAACTTGAGGATGGGTCTTACATTTGGCAGTACGATAATAAAAGCAGGTGTTTTCCATCATGGGACTCCTAAATGGGACATTCAGGGCAATTAATTTGGAAAACCAAACCTACCAGTTCTGATCACCTCCATGCTGAAGATATAGTACACAGTCAGTCTCTGGGTTGGAGTGAGCTGGCAGAGAGTGTGTGTGTGTGTGTGTGTGGGGACACAACATGCTTATCTGGATTCATTCGTGATCTGCCACTAACCTAGATGGTAGGTAGCTCTCCTCACTGAATAAAGTTGTCAACCTACCTAGTTAGTATTAATTTAGGAGAAATATTTGGAGACACTGAAATGTGGCTTGACAATTTCATGTAAGACACACAGGTAGTGAAAGATAAAAGTATGTTAGAGGTCAAAATCATGGGCTCATGGAATAACATGTATAAGACAGGCAACCAGGGGCTTATGTTACATGAGTCTGGGGTTTTAGAAAGCATACCTGGATTGGACTTCATGGTCTCAATGATCACATCTGTCATTTCTCGACGGCCAAGATGCTGATGTATGATTGCTGCTTTCTCCCCTGGTGACTTCCCTTCTAAAGAGGCCACAGCTGAAGCTAGCGTCTTCTTTTTGATCTCCTCATCAGACATTTCCCCGGCTAGGGAACACATGAATGATTAATATATGATAATAACACAAGCTCTTCTCCACTTTCAATGTATCCATCCATAAGCTTCCCTTTTCTCTCTGCTGCCCTCCCCCAAGATAATAAGATGCTTTGCATCTCTCACTCACCTCTGGGGCTCCTCAGTGCCCAGCAGATAGTCAATAAACACCCAGTGCAATAAATTCAGAAATGCGGGGTTGTTCTAGTGAAATCATGCACTTTATTTTTTTTTTTAAAGATTTTATTTATTTGACAGAGATAGAGACAGCCAGCGAGAGAGGGAACACAAGCAGGGGGAGTGGGAGAGGAAGAAGCAGGCTCATAGCAGAGGAGCCTGATGTGGGGCTCGATCCCATAACGCCGGGATCACGCCCTGAGCCGAAGGCAGACGCTTAACCGCTGTGCCACCCAGGCGCCCCGAAATCATGCACTTTAAAGCAAATCAATGAGAATAAGAGCTTTAGAGAAGGTGCAACAGTGATTATGTCCGTGTTGAACCAACATTTTAAGTAGTCTCTGGTAAAGTGAAACTGTGTTGAGTCCCAAATGGAGGTCTCAAGTTCATCAATAAAAATTTCAAAAACCTTTAGCAGTAGTGCTCTTAAACACCCTGGGTTAGCCTCATGCCATGAATCATACCATGAAAATCTGTGATCACGGTCTTAAATCAATGAAACACACAAAAATGGAAAAGGTACCTGGAGACTCGATTGAAATACTCTTAATATAAGTTCTATCATAGCAGGAACCAGGCCTATTTTGCCCACCACTGTATCCCCAGCATTTACACCACAGTGCCTAGCACACCCTGGAAGGTCCTTCAAGTTTTGTTGAATCAGTGAATCAATGACTGACCCGTGTAGAGGTGTATACGTGCCTAATATCAAGTTAGCTGACCGTCTCAACTTAGGGATCACTTGTAGTCTTTGAAAGGTGCTTGTAACCCATTAAATCGTATTCAATTTTTAATCTGCAGCTCCGAAGTTCACACATTCAGGGGAATTTCCAAGGACACCATCTCTACCATCCCCAGGGCCCCTCCCCAAACCAAAAAGATCCTCTTGTGATAGCTTTCCAAACTCTTCCTTTCCTTCACAGCTCTTTTCATGGATGTAATTCCACCTTTATTCTGTAATTATTTAATTAATCTGTCTACCTCACTGAGCTGCTGGTACCATTAAAGCAGGGACCACGTCTGAGTCTCCAAACAACTAAAATCCCAGCAGATAGCATTCGGTAATTCATTCTTGAATAAATGTTATTGTTAGGGAATTGCTTAAGGTCCAAGGAACACAGTCATAGCTCCATTCCCCACGAAGGAGGCTGTGTGGCTGGTAATGAACAGCTCAGACTCTCAAGTCCAGCTCTGAGTTAGAATCCCAGTTTCACCACTTACAGACAATCGTGGGCAAGTCACTTAATCACTGGGCTTCAGTTTCCCAATCTGTAAAAGGCACGTACATTTCCCTAACAGAGTTGTTGTGAAGATAATTAAAGAAGACAAGGCACACAAAGTGTTCAGTACAGTGCTGCGACACAGGAAGTGTACAAACTTTAGCTAGTTACTACTGTAGTTGCAGGGCGCCTCAACAGAAATTCTTCCAAATAGGAACGATTTAATTAAACCACGAACCGTCAGCATCTCTGAGATCCAGCCTCTGCCTTCACAAAGCCTGCAGGAGAGCAACCTACACAACTTGACTCTAACCCTGGGTGGAGAGGGCGACGCGCCAGGTATAAACAAAGTGCCCGTGGGAAGGCACCAGGAGGGAGGGACCGGGAAGGGCTTCCCAGAGATGACATCCGAGAGGCCTATTTAGGATGGCTGGAATGAGACGGATCTCAACCACCTCTCAATTTCTTCCTGACACAAAGGCCCTCGCCGCCGCCTTTCCCCGGGTCCGTACTTTGGGAGGGCGAGGCTCCCGGGCCCCGGCGCGGGGCTAAACGCGAGGCTGCGAGGCCGCGGGACTCACCGGCGGCGCTGAAGCCGAAGCCGGCGGGGACGGGCGAGTGTTCCGCAAGCTCCAGTCGGATGACAACCAGTGACACACTCATAGGGCAGGCGCTGGCCGGCGCGGGCCCCGGCGGGCTCAGGCGAGGCTGGGAGGCGAGCTGAGAGGCCGAGCGGCCCAGGGTCGGCAGCGCTGCCACCGCCTCAGCGCCGCCGCCGCTGCCTCGGTAGCAGCAGCTCCGCGCGCAATCCTCCGAGCCACAACCACCCTCACTTCCGCCTCCCGGCCGCCGTCGCCGACCGCGAGGTTACGCGTGCGCGCATTAGCGTGCGCTCCGATTGGATGGGGTGGCGGCCACGTGATTGGCGTACCGGCGCGGAGGTGAGTCTGCGCTCCCTGGACGGGATCTGGAGGAGGTCGGGGAGGAGGAAGCTTGAGAAGGTTCGGGCGCTGTCTACCCCCTTACGCCGATCGGTGGGTTTGCGCCCAGGCCCGAGTTTACCCACCTGAGAGGCCGTACTCTCAGGCTACCTCCCGACGGCGAAGGGTCCGGGTCCGCGAGGTCTCCGAATTGTCCGAGGAACCGGGCCCTGTGGCGAGCTCTTGCCCCTTTGTTGTGTTTGACCCCTCGCTCCAGCGCTAGAGGGGTTGCTTAGTGTTAGCCACACTTGACAGATAGGTACGCAAAAGCCCAGAGAGGTCTATGCGCCTCTCTGAAGGCCTTTGAAGAATAGAGACTCGATTGCAGTGTTTCTGACTCTGTCGAGGTAGGGCGGTGGGCTGGTAAAGCGCACGGTGTTGGGAGTTAGATCTGGGCTCTGCTCCCCGCCCCATAATTTCACAAATGTTTACTGAGAGCCTAAGCACTGTTGGGGTGATGGGGATAGTTTCGTGAATAAGGTAAACAAATAGTTCTTGCTCTAATGGAGTCGACCTTGATCGGTTGTGTGACCTTGAGCTAGGTTTTGGCATAAGAGTGGGATAATATACAACCATGAGCATGAAATAAATAGAGCCTGTGGCTCTGCATATATCATTTTTCTTAGATTCAGCTTTCTTTCCAGTATGTCAGACCGTCTTTAGCATATAGATACTGAGAGCCACAATCAGTACCTAAATGTCGCACACATGACAGGATGCTATTCCAAACACATGCTAAAAGGGTTTCTAAGATGTGTCAGCACATCCTGGACACATGTAGGTCCCTGGACTACATAGGCAGATAACATGACCACATGCTATATATGTATATGGGTTGTGACTGCATCTTATGAAATATGTTTCAATACAGACTTTATATCAGGGTTTCTCAGTCTTTGCACTATTAACATTTTGGGTCCCGATAATTCTTTGGGGTGTGTGTCCTACGCTTTATAGGATATTTAATGGCATCCCTGGCCTGACCCACTGGATACCAGTAGCACTGCCCAAGTGGTGACAACCAAAAATGTACCCAGACATTGCTAAATGTCCTCTTGGGACCAAAATCACACCCTGTTGAGAATCGCTGTGAAAATGCATATGCCATAGTCACATAGTTTATGCATATAACATATGAGACCTCATATGAGCTTTT
This sequence comes from Ursus americanus, assembly GCF_024610735.1. NCBI lineage: Eukaryota > Metazoa > Chordata > Mammalia > Carnivora > Ursidae > Ursus > Ursus americanus. The sequence goes on along the minus strand of NC_142156.1, from coordinate 16,548,270 downwards.
ATAGTATACTACAGTAGTAGATAACATTTTTTTTCTTTTCTTTTTTAGAGAAGGAGTGGGGAGCAGAGGGAGAGTGAGAGAGAAAATCTTAAGCAGGCTCCACACCCAGCAGCAGAGCCCGACTCAGGGCTTGATCTCACAACACTAAGATCATGACCTGAGCTGAAAACAAGAGTCAGATGCTAAACCAACTAAGCCACCCAGGTGTCCCAGTAGTAGATAACATTTAATAGTGTGCCAGGTACTAACTAGAGTGCTTTACATACTTTATCCCACATAATAGTAACTATATGAGACTGGTGTATAATTATTCCCATTTACAGAGGAGGAACCTGAGTCTCAGAAACTTGCTCAGGATCTCACACTCAGTAAGTGGCAAAACTAGAATTCAAACCCAGGCAATCTGATTCTAGAGCCACACTCAACCGCTACTAAACCATCTTCTTAATATGTGACAGCATGCTGTGTGCATATTTATAAAGCATAAATTAAGTAGCAAGGCTACATTATCATACTAATCTCATTCTGAAAGTCAGAAGACAAATATTCTCTATGGTACAGAAGGAAGATGCTAGTTCCAGAGAATAGTTAACTAGTGACGGGCAAGTTGGGCTTGTTACCGTTCTTTGTGGCTGTCAACAACTAAACCTGTCCCCTGCCTTCTCCTATGTTCTTTTTTTTTAAATTATTATGATATGTTACTCACCATACAGATCATCATTATCCCCTATGTTCTGATTCATCCAGTTTATTCATCCTTCCAGCTTATTTATATTGAACACTTGCTGTGTGTCTAGATGCAGTGCTAGGCCCCAGGGGGATGGGTGTACACAAAGATGAAATATATACAAAGATGAAAAGATAGGCCTTGCTTTAAGGAGCTTACAATTATAGGAGCAGATAAGCATCAAAACAGTTACTCCATAATGGAGTAACTGCTCTAGTGAAGGTATGGGGAAGAAGCAATGGGAGTTTCAGGAAAAAAAAAAAAAAAAAAAAAGTAACAGAGGCTGCCTGGAAAAGAAAAAGCCTCAGGGTGCCTGGCTGGTTCACTCAGTAGAACATGAGTCTCTTGAATTCTAGCCCCATGTTGGGTGTGGAGCCTACTTTAAAAAATAAAAATAAATTAAATTTTTTTTAAAAAGTCTCTCCAGAGGAGGTGGTGAAGGTAAAGCTGAGGCCGTGATGTAAAAATGAGTGAGATGTACCAGCAGAGGAAGCGGGAAAAGCTGTCATAGTCAGTGCATAGCTACCAAAGTCTAGAGGTGGGAGAAATCAGTGTTTTGCCACTCTGAACAGTGTTGGGAAGTGGCTGGAACAGAACCATCATCTCTAGTTGGAAGGAATAAGCAAGCTGGTCATGGGAGCATTGCCCACTCATCCATTAGTACCCTCAGTGGAGATGCGAGTCAGCCCTTCAGGCCCCAGAGAGGCTTTTCATCGCTGTTAAGCCCTGACACAAAGTTTTTGACGCTTTTAAGGAGCCTATAAATAAACTCCTTCCATCATAAACTCTGGCCTCGGTGTGGGAACATAAGTAAAACTGAAAATGCAAATCAACCTTTTCAAGTGTTTCATTTCAAAACCTACCCCCCCAATCCTGCACATTTCCAATTACATGAAAAACACATAGTATCGTCTTAAAGATTTACTGCTTGAGAACCCCTTTCTCTGTAGAGTCTTCTATGGTTTATTGAATCCTGATGGCCGCACCGAAGTAACTCCCATCCAACTTACAGGCTGTCTTCCCAAACTATTTTGTTCAAACACGATTTTTAGTAAGCTTTGAAGCTATAGAAATCACACAAAAAGTGTAAAGATTTTCATGAGGAACTGATTGCAAATAGAATTTGCTTTCATTATTTTGTTTTTACCCCAGCTTTTTACTTCAGACATACAGAGCAGTTGAAAGAATAGTACAATGAATGATCTCTCATATACTCTTCATCATATGCCCATCGCCTAGATTGACGAAACATCTTGCCACATTTGGTTTATCTCTATCCCCGTATATAGGTGTATGTCTATATACATATGTGTGTGTTGTGTGAGTATGGTTTTTTTTAACTTTTTGAAAGTGTATTTACAAAAGAGACAAAGGGAGAACAGTTAAGAGCCTGTTGCAGTGGCGTGCAGGAGGGCTGTTGGTGCAATGGAGGCGGCGTCAGTACTAGGAGGAGGTCGGTACCGGACATTCTGGGAGTATACAGAAAAGGCTTCTCATCTGTCTTTTCTGGTAGCCAGAGGAGGTTTCACAAAGGAAGTGATAGGTAAACTAAAACCTAAAGGACAATTTGGAATTAGCCGGGTAACAGGTGGAATGGAGCTGTCCAGGGCAAGGAAACAGCAGAGGCAAAGGCATGGTAGCTGGAGGAGAACATCATGTGTTTGAAGAAGCTGCATGTAGATTTTGCATGTCCACATCATCCAGATTAAGGTAAAAAAAAGAGGGAGAGTTGCTGCTGAAAGTGAGGGCAGATTTTAGAGGACCTCTGGAGGCATGTTAAGGAACTGAGAGTTTATCTTGAAGGCAATGGGGAGCCACTGAAAGTTTTAAGCGGCGTTAGGATGTGGCCAAATGTGCAGTTTTGAAGGCACACTCTTAACTCTGCTTGAAGAGTGGAGAAAGAATGAGAAGGAGTTTGAGAAGAGGCAAGGGGACCGGTTAGGGGGCTTGTTGCAATGATCTGTGGGTAGTAAGTGGAAAGAGGTAGATGGCCATTTTCAGGAGGAGGATGACAGCACAGAGCACATGAATTGAGGTGGCCAGGTGGGGGGGCTGAGGAAGTCAGGGGTGAATCTGTCTTCTAGCTTGAGGAGCTAGCTGAACGATGGAGCCCTTTACTGGGCTAATGAGCTTAGAAAACAGAGTAGTCTGGGAGGGTTCAGTTCTGGTTGTGGTTTGAAGTGTCTGCGGGAGATAGTGGAGATGTCCGTTTGGCACACCTGAGCTCCCGGGTGGAGGTCTGGATTGGAGGCAGTGAAGGAAAGCTGTGCCCTGTGTCTTCTTCTCGTGCAGTCTTGGCCTCAGCATGTGCATAAGGCAGCTTTTCCAGTCCTCTCTTCTCCAATGGGCTTGGAGGGCAGCCTTCCCGAAACACACCTGGGGCAGGCACCGGCGAGCCAGGCGATGGGCACATTCTGGAGACGGCACCTACAGAGCGGTGATTTTTGACATGGGTGGAGTTCTCATTTCTTCTCCAGGGAGAGTGGCTGCAGGTGAGCTCTTCCTTGTGTTTCATTTTTGGAGACTAGCTTCGGGGTGGGGGGGAATGAAGTGTGTAAGGGGAGGCTGAGAGGAACATTTGGGCAGCGGTGTATCCCAGCGGCTGATACCCTGATTCTGGCATCAATTTCCAAGCACTTTGTGGCTGAGTACCTTGGGCAAATTATTCAACGTCTCTGAGTCTTCATTTTCTTACCGTTAAATTAAGGCTAATAATGGTACCTACCTCTTTGGGATTTGGGGAGAGTTAAGTGAAATAATTACTTGCTTAGCACAGTGAGTGCTTGACTCATCTTAAATTCACAATAAATGATGAGCTGCCATTGCTACTGTTGTTATTGGTAGTAGTAGAATTTAACTACCTTTCTCTGAGACCCGGGCTGCTTCTCTGAGAAACGTGGTTTAGGTCCCATAAGGTCAAAACTCTAGTCTCTGATCCTTTCTTTATTGGCCTCTCCTGGTTTACTTTTTTCCTTATTCAGTCCAACTGACTTGAGTTGGATTAATTTTGGCTTCAAGTGTTAGAAAACCAAACAGAAAAGTGACTGAAACAAGATCAAAGTTTCTTTGGCACATGAAGGCTCAGGTATGTGGTAGGGGGCTAGTATGTTGCTTTGGGATATCAGGCACTCAGGCTGTTTCTATTGTATTGCTCTGCTCCGAATGCTCTTCATTTCCAGTTCCACCTCATGGTCTATCTTCGCTGCTTCACCTCCTACCCTCACATTTGCATTCCAGCCAGCAGGAAGGAAAAAAGGCCAAAGAGCTGACTTCCTACGGTGGCTGGTTGGGCAGTTCTCTGTGCTAAGCCAACCCAAGTACAGGTTTTATATGCCCCTGAGTAAACGATTCCTATTGACCTTAAACTTGAAACAGTTACTTTATCAGCAAAAATGAGTTTGTTTGGGAATAGCAAGAGAATTGCAGTTTGGGTCAAGCAAGCTATGGCCAATACCATAGGCTAGTCCAACAAAAGAGAGGAACATTATTTTATGGAGAAAGAGGAGGAAATTGGGAGGGCTTTGTTTTGAACAAAAGTCCACTGGAGAAAGGCAGGAGTTCACGGTGATGATGATTTCTCATCAGCAGAGTTGCTGGGGTAGTGAGTTCAGCATACATCTTTCTCTTCTTGAGGCCAGGAAGTGATGATCCTTTCCCATTGGAGATTCTTCTGTTGGGGGTCCGTCACTGACGGAGTTGGACGGGTGTGAGTGCTCCCCCTGCTGGCCTCCTGGCTTCATTTCAGCGAGGTTTCCCTTCTCACGTGACCAGCTGAGCAAGCTGACTGGGAGAGCAGTTTTTTGGCTCCAACTGCAGCTGGGCTCTCAGCCTCTCTATTCCTCTGTTCATATTCCTCTGGCATTTACCGCAGGGCTGTTTGGACCTCCCCATCAGTCATCCTACTCCCCCCTCCCCAAACCTTCCTACTTGGCAGACAGCTGAATCTCCTCTTTTTATAGAAAACAAAGATCACCAGACAGGAGTTTTCTCAACTTTCTCCAGAATATCTTGAGAACCTATTTGCTTCTCTCCACTCCATCTGCCTCAGCCCAGGGTTAGATCCCTATCTTCCCTCACCTGCACCATCACATGAGCCTCCGAACTCCTCTGTCTCTGCCTGCTGGCGCTCTGGGTTTTGCACCACCTTCCATGAACCCCCAGAATTACCTTTCTGAAATACAGATCTTATCTCCTCACTCCCTTGCTTCAAATCCTCGAGTGCCCTGCTTTGTCCCTTAGATTAAGTCCAGAAGCTTTCGCTTGGTATCCAAGGCCTCTTGCAAATTAGCCCTCACGTCCTGTGTCGCAGCATTGCCCACGTTTCAGCTGCCGTGGACTACCTGATGTTCTTTAAACTTGCCAAACACATTGACACTCTTCTATCTTTGCAAGTTCTCTCCCCGCTGCTGGCAGCTACCCTTCCCCACCCGCTCCACCTGTTCAAATCTTACTGGTACTTTTGATGGTAAGCGAATCGGCGCATTACTCACACAGTGCCTGGAGGCTTGCACGCTCAGTACATCTTGTGGTGGTTCTTAGTATGGATGTTAAGACTTCTCTTCTATGAAGGCTTCTCCGACCTCCTCCCTGGGCAGAATGTCCCCGGCTAGCATGTTCCCAGATCACTTTAACCTTTACCAAGGTGGTTTTAGTTAGCAAACTTTTTCTGTAAAGGGCTAAGTAGGCTTTGCAAGCCATACAATCTCTGTCACAACTGTTCAGTTTTGCTGTCGTGGCAAGAAAACAGTGACAGACAGTAGTAAATGAATGGGTGCGGTTGTGTTCTAATAAAACTTTACTTACAGGGGCGCCTGGGTGGCACAGCGGTTAAGCGTCTGCCTTCGGCTCAGGGCGTGATCCCGGCGTTATGGGATCGAGCCCCACATCAGGCTCTTCTGCTGTGAGCCTGCTTCTTCCTCTCCCACTCCCCCTGCTTGTGTTCCCTCTCTCGCTGGCTGTCTCTCTCTCTGTCGAATAAATAAATAAAATCTTTAAAACAAAAACAAAAACAAAAACACTTTACTTACAAGAACAGATAGGAGATAGATTTGGTTCCCAGGCCGTGTGTTGCATACCCTTGGTTTAGTTGGTACATCTGTGTGGTATTCCATTATATGGATGTACAATAGTTGATTTAACAAGCCATTTATTAATATACATTTAAGTTTCTGGTTTGGTTTTTTTTAAAGATTTTATTTATTTATTTGAGAGAGAGAGAGAATGAGTGGGGGGAGGGGCAGAGGGGGACTCAGGATTTGATCCCAAGACTTGATCCCGAGACTCTGGGATCATGACCTGAGCCGAAGGCAGATGCTTAACTAACTGAGCCACCCAGGTGCCCTCTGATTCTTCTTATTACAAGGGATTCTGCACAGCCTTGTACATATTCTTTGCTGACTTTTATAGATATATCTGTGGGAGAAATTCCTAGAAAGTGGAATTACTACATCAGATATACATTTAAAATTTTGCTCTCCATAGAGGGTGTACTTGTTTCCACTCCCATCAACAGTATATGAGAGTGCCAGTTTCCTTATGTGCTTGCCAATTCTCAGACCATAAAAAATGTTACACACTTTAGTTCTCAAATTAAACAAGTATGATTATTTGGATTGAGCTTTAAAAGTCTTGCTCTTCTCGGGGCACCTGGGTGGCTCAGTTGGTTAAACATCATCGACTCTTGGTTTTGGCTCAGGTCATGATCTCGCAGTGGTAGCACTGAGCCCCTCATCGGGCTCCATGTTCAGGGTGGAGTCAGCTTAAGATTCTTTCTCTCTTCCCCTTAGCCCGTTCCCACTCTCCTGCATGCATGCTCTCTCTTTCTCTCTCTCTCTCAAAAAAAAAAAAAAAGTTCTTGCTATTCTCGAAAGATATAGATCAGATTAGTAACATCAATTATTTCTGAAGAATGAGATTGCTTTGGGGCACCTGGGTGACTCAGTCGGTTAAGCATCTGCCTTCAGTTCAGGTCACGATCCCAGGGTCCTGGGATTGAGTCCCACATCAGACTCCCTGCTTGCCAGGGAGCCTGCCTCTCCCCTGCTTGTGAGCTCTCTCTCTAATAAATTAGTAAAATCTTAAAAAAAAAAAAAAAAAAAAAAGAAAAAAAGAATGAGATTGCTTGTCATTTTACTTTCTTTTTTTTATACTTTCTATAGTCAGATATTTTCAGTGCACAGGCCCTACTTTATCAAAACAAAAACAATGTGTAAAGCTCATTATGTCTTAGAAATAATTATGATTGCTTTATATATTTTTGCCCCATAGCAGCTGTATTCTAGAAAGAAAAAACAACCTCGTACAAGAAAGAGCAGCCCATCCAAAGGTTCCCAGTGTACACGAATGCTGATCCATTCACTGCCTGAGCTCCTCGTGGATAAAATTTTCCTCTTTAGTCTACAAAGACAACATCCCCCAAGCGAACGTTTCCGAGTACCAGCAGCCCTGCAGCCATACAGGGGTACTACAGTTTATAAAATGACAGGCTTGTTTGCGAGTGCTGGCAGAATCCAGCTTATTATGCATGTATTTCCTTACTACATGCCAGGACCGTGTGAGGGAGCCAGCTAATGAGAGACCTGGGAAGAAAATGCATAGCGCAGCGTCCAGAGTCTCGGCAAGCAGGCGGTGAGGACCAGACACTTAGCAGCGGTGTCCCTGCCGTGTCACTGTTGCCTTGGAGGCCTAAGGCTGAGTTCTGCATTTCCTGAATTTGTTCAGATTCCCAGCAGAACCCACCCGGTACCACAAGCAGGGACTGGTACAGCAGTTCCCCCAGAGTTTCGCGGAGCCCAGCCATCTGTCGATGTACTTCAGTTATTGCGTATTTTATTCCTATAGAATGGGAACTACAAAATCATATCCCTCCTGGAACTATACGGAAGGCCTGGATCTTAGGCGGCGAAAACGGGCCCTGGATGAAACTTATGAGGGGAGAGATAACAACAGAGGATTCCCTGCAAGAATTTGGGAGCCTCTGCTCTGAAATTGTGAGTGACAAACACACTCGAATTTACATATTCTTTTTGCCAAATGGGTGGATGCCATAGTCACTCATTAAGTTGATTAAACTGCAAATAAAGAAGAAAAAACCTAATAAGCTATGATAAGTTTTTTTGTTTCTTTGTTTTTTTTAATATATCAAGTTTTTCTTTCTTTCTTTATTTTTTGGTTGGTTTTTTTCAAGTTTTTATTTAAATTTTAGTTGGTTAACATGCAGTGTAATATTAGTTTCAGGAGTAGAATTTAGTGGTTCATCACTTGCATGTAACAGCCAGTGCTCATCACAAGTGTGCTCCTTAATGCCCATCACCCATTTGCATTAGAAGTTTTTAATGTATTTCTTCCATCCCCAGGTACTCAGTTTTAGCTACATATATGAATAAGTATAAGTATTCTTTACCAAGCTCTGCCATCAGCTGTTGTCCATCTGTAACGGGAGCTGTCTGCATAATGGCTTCGATCAGAAAGTTTATTTAGAGCAATAATAAGGGGCTACTGGGTGGCTCAGTCGGTCGAGTGTGCCACTCTTGATTTTGGCTCGGGTCATGCTCTCAGGGTTGTGGGATCGAGCCTCATGTTGGGCTCCATGCTCAGTGTGGAGTCTGCTTGAGACACTCTCTCCCTCTGCTTCTGCCCCTCCCGCTCATGTTGTCTCTCTTCTCTCTCAAATAAATAAATTAAATCTTTAAAAAAAATTTTTTAATCTGAAAAAATAAAGCAATAATATTGAAACTTTTCTCTGTACTATGCATTATTCTAAGTTTTTTTTTTTTTTTAAAGATTTTATTTGTTTCAGTGAGAGAGACAGAGACACCGAGAACAAGCACTAGTGGGGAGGAAAGGGAGAAGCAGGCTCTCCGCTGAGCAGGGAGCCTGACACGGGGCTCGATCCCAGGACCCCGGGGATCATGACCTGAGCTGAAGGCAGCCGCTTAAGTGACTGAGCCACCTCGGCGTCCTTGTACTAAGTTCTTTGTTTACATTAACTCAAGTGTAGACTTCACAGTAATCCTACTAAAATATGATTTAAAATACAGTAAACAAAGTTCTGTGGCTCAGTGGAGGTAATGGTTGCACAATAATGAATGTACTTAATGCCACCCAACTACACACTTAAAGTGGTTAAAATAGTAAATGTTATGTCTCTTTTACCACAATTTCAAATATATATGTAAAACATTGTGGTAAATGAAAGAAAGCAGCTGGTCAAACAAGACCACATATTGTATGATTCCATTTATATGAAATGCCCAGAGTAGGGAAATCTATAGGAACAGAAAGTACGTTACTGATATTCTAGGACTGAGAGTATTGGGGAGTGGGGGGTGGAATGGGGAATGACTGCCAATATATATGGGGTTTCTTTTCAGGGTGATGAAAATGGTCTAAAATTGATTGTGGTGATGGGCACACATTTGTGAACATCGTAAAAACTTTGAATCGTACAATTTATGGGTGAATTGTGCGGTATATGAATTGTATTTCAATGAAGCTGTTCTATAGTATGTGTGTATGTGTGTGTATGTGTGTGATTGTGTAAAATAGCAGACTTGCCTTGGCAGATTTTGAAATATGATGAGAGTTTTCATTTTTTTTAAAGATTTTATTTATTTATTCGACAGAGATAGAGACAGCCAGCGAAAGAGGGAACACAAGCAGGGGGAGTGGGAGAGGAAGAAGCAGGCTCATAGCAGAGGAGCCTGATGTGGGGCTCGATCCCATAACGCCAGGATCACGCCCTGAGCCAAAGGCAGATGCTTAACCGCTGTGCCACCCAGGTGCCCCTGAAATATGATGAGAGTTTTCAAAACCTACATGGATTGAATTTAAAAAACGGAAAACGGGTCAGAAACTGAAGTTTATAGTGGTGATGCTGAGGCGATAAAAAATCATTACGTGTCTTCCGGATCGTTAAGAATTAAATTTGATGTGCTTCATATACCTTTGGAGTCTATGCTTTTGAAGATTGCCAATCCATGCGTGAAATAAAGAATTCATGTAACTGGAATATTGATATAAATAACTCCATTCTCTCACCATTGGCACTTGAAGTCTGTCTTCACAACCTTGTTCGTAAGGCCGAAGGAGAATTCCTTTAGGTAGCAATATTTCCCTCTTGTTGGTGATAAGCTGTTCCTCCTACTCTTAATTATTGTTCATTCTCCTCTCCCCTCCCCCCTTTTAGGCGAAGACCTCCGTACCTGTGGGCTCCTTTTTCTCTCTGCTGACCAGTGAGCAAGTGGCAAAGCAGTTCCCAGTGATGACTGAGGCCATCACCCAGATTCGGGCAAAAGGCCTTCGGACTGCAGTCTTGAGCAATAATTTTTATCTTCCCAGTGGGAAAAGCTTTTTGCCCCTGGACCGGAAACAGTTTGATGTGGTAAGCTTGAAGTGATCCAGACAATAACAACAGAGTCTCTGTCCTTGCTTCAGATTGCGCCATTAAACGCTGCCTTTTAGCAGGTCTTGAGTGAGTGGGTTTTCTTATTCAGACGAACTTGACTAAATTAGGCATAGCCATAACAGGATGAAAAAAGGACTTTAAAAAAGGTCACTGAGCTCTCAGCAAAGTCCAGTATTTTGGGGGTTTGAGAACTGGTTGAAACCTCAGCTTTAGAGACTCTTTCACATTCTGAATTTGAACCTTATTCCTCACATAACACACACATTTCCTTTGGCCCTCACATCTTAAAGGGCCGGTTGAACTTTTCTCTTCAAAGACCAACCCTGTTGCGGAGCCTGGCTGGCTCAGTCGGAAGGGTGTGCAAATACTGATCCCAGGGTCATGAGTTCGAGCCCCATGTTGGGTGTAGAGATTAAATAAATAAATATCTTTTAAAAGATTTTATTTATTTGTCAGAGAGAGAGGGGGAGAGAGCACACATGCAGGGGGAGCTGCAGGCAGAGGGAGAAGCAGACTTCCCGCTGAGCAAGGAGGCTGATTCGGGACTAGATCCCAGGACTCTGGGATCATGACCTGAGCCGAAGGCAGACACTTAACCAACTTAGCCACCCAGGCGTCCCTAAAAAAATACTTTTTAAAAAAGAAAAAAAGGGGGGTGCCTAGGTGGCTCAGTTGGCTAAGCAATCTGACTCTTGATTTTGGCTCAGGTCATGATCTCAGAATCATGATCTCAGGGTTGTGAGATCGAGCCCCTGCTTAAGATGATTCTCTCTCTCTCCCTCTCCCTTTGCCCCTCCCCCCCCTCAAAAAAAGAAAAAAAGACCAATGATGCTGCCCTCTATTTCTGTGGCATTAATCCCGAGACCAGTGCTGTCTAACAAAACTTCCTGCAGTAATGGAAGTATCCAATGTGGTTGCTACTAGTCACATATGCACTTGAAATGTGGCTAGTATCACTGAAGAACTGAATTTTATTTCATTTTTATTAGTTTGAGTGTAAATAATCCCGTATGGCCGGTGGTTACTGCATTGGATAGCCCAGCGCTAGACTATCAAACTACACTGAGAACATACTGAGATGGTCTTCTCTGCCCGGAGGTTATAATACCTACAAAGGATTCCCATTTCCCCAAGAGAAAATAGATTATCATCCTGCAATAGATGTGAATTATTTATAGATGACCTGCTTGTACTTCAGTTAGGAAATAAATTCGTGTGGAGCAGTTACTGTGTGCGGGGTGCTGGCTCGGCGTGAAGGGATTCCGTGATACCGTCACACGCGACAAGCAGTCCTCCCTCTGGAAGCGCACTTGCTACGCTCCAAGTGCTCAGTCCCCACATGTGGTTAGTGCGTGGCTACTGTATTGGGCAGTGCGGATACAGCACTTCCACCACTGCAGAGGGTGCTGTCGGACAGTGCTACTTCAGAACGTAAAATCTAGTAGAATTGACAGGCGGAAAGTCGGAGCACAAAGGTTGGAAATTAACCTCCCGACCTAGTGCTGTTTTCACCTTCCACATCCTCCTTCCTTCTTGTAGAAAGCCTATCAGAGATAGAGTCCTCTCCCCTCCGGACACTTTGCCTGGCTCCCCACCTGCTTTGATTATTGGTTTCCCCACAGTACACACACACACCTCTTCCAGGCTCCCTCCCTGCGAGCGCTCCGAACCCCAGCCAGATGCAATCCTGTCTCTGCAACTTGCAAACCGTGGACAGTAGCTTTGCTGCCTTGAACCTCAGCTTCCTCATCTATAATTCAGGAATAGCAATTTCTTTGTGTAGGGCAGCTGTGTGCATCCCACAGAAGAATGCATGCAAAGCTCTCTGCATGATCCTGGCACATGGCAGTTATTTTCAGAGATTCCTTCCATCCAGTGCAGCTATAGGAATGATATCTTCATCTGAACCACTGAAGCTGGTCAGGCTCCACACCGAGCCCTCCAAATGAAGCTACAATTTAAAAGCTACAAATTAAAAGACCCATGAGCTTCTTTAAAAAAAATGGATGTGTTTATTTAGACTTCACAGGCTTTCTGGCGTGTGCTTTCCAGCAGCTTTTCTGGTGGGTTTTCATATCTTAGGTCTGCAGGAGACCTGGAATTTTAAAAGTATTTCCTCAAGGGCATTGGTTTAGGTTTTTGTTCTCTAAAGCTCTAAGGCACATGCACACATACACAACATTTGATGGAATATAGAGAGTATAAGCAATCCTGTAATCTCTGTTTATATTAGAGGCTGAAATCTTCAACCAGTATTATAGGAATCTGTCTTGGCTTTAAAATTTTTTAATCTAATTTTTTAAAAAGATTTTATTTATTTATTTATTTGACAGACAGACAGACAGAGAGTACACAAGCAGGGGGAACAGGCAGATGGGGAGGGAGAAGCAGGCTCCATGCGGGGCTGGATCCCAGGACCCTGGGATCATGACCTGAGCTGACGGTAGACGTTTACCCATCTGAGCCACTCAGGTACCCCTCATCTAATTTTTTTTAATTAAAAAAATTTTTTACATTGGGTTTTATTGTGAAAACCCACATAACATAAAATTTACCATCGTAACAATTTTTAAGTGTTCAGTAGCATTAAGTATATTCATGTTGTTATGAAATAAATCTCCAGAACTTTTTCAGCTTGCAAAACAGAACAGAAAGAGAAGGCCAGGGATCTTATCAAACTTAAATCTGAAGAATTTTTTCACTTCCCCAACACAGTGACTCTCAGTGTAGTGGCTCCTGAGAGATGTCTGCTCATGAGAACTCGGCCCTGTCCCCTTGGCTCCGTGCCCCGTCTCATCTGTCTCAGCTAGCACACCCTCCCTTGCAGCACGGACCCTGGTCTGTGTCTGAAACACCCAGCTTCTTTGCTACCCACTATTGACATAGTCTTTATATGGAGCTTGTCTTTTTTAGCTCATTCAGGTGCTTAAGAGACAGGGAAGACTAAGTAGAGAGGTCCTATGTATTCAGAACATTTATTTACCTGAAAGGGCAGCTCTCACCCAACCCTGAACAATGCAGTGTGGAGTAGAGGAAGAGGCCCTCAGGTTTGTCCTTGGTCTTGGAGAATGTGATTCCTTCCAGGAGGGAGCAGGGATTGAGTTCTAGTCCCAGGGTAGACCAGAGGATAGCGGGTCTAGTCCTCTGTGGCTGTTTTAGGCCCACTAAAGGAGGTTAAGTTCCGGGGACAGTGTGAGGACCTGCATGGGGTTGATGGATCAGAGGTAGCCTGGCACCGGGACAGCTTTTGCAGGGTGCTCCTGCACCCGTGGCAGCCCCCCCTTCCCCCTGCTAGTTCCAGATCACATACACGGTTGAAGCAAGGCTATCAGGACACAGGGAGCTCTTCGCGTAAAAGGAATAGTGTCTTTGCCACGAACAGTCTCTTTGGCATCTGTCCTAAGTTGAGGATGGCTGTTTTGTGTTTTAGCTTCTGAAGTACAGACGTTAAGGTCATGTGTCTTTTGTAGGAGTAACCAGTGCCTTCTTTCTGAAAAAATGGTGAAGTACTTTTCCTAAAGCTCTTCTGCGTAGCCACAATATCTAACATTAGCAAAATGCTTTGTCATTGTGGGACTCACTCAACTTCCGTTTCAAGTTCTCGACAACCGCGACAGTAGGTAAGACAGCTATTAGGATCCCCGTGTTACTGAGGAGGACACGGAGGCCCATCACAGGCTCGCTGTTTGCACAAGGTCACAAACTCTGGTTTTCTGAGCTTTCCCCCAGGTGGGAATCCAGTATTTCCATATCCAGCTTTTATTTATTTATTTATTTATTTATTTATTTATTTATTTATTTATTTATTTATTTAAAAAAAGATTTTATTTATTTATTTGACAGACAGAGATAGAGACAGCCAGCGAGAGAGGGAACACAAGCAGGGGGAGTGGGAGAGGAAGAAGCAGGCTCATAGCGGAGGAGCCTGATGTGGGGCTATATCCAAGAACGCCGGGATCACGCCCTGAGCCGGAGGCAGACGCTTAACCGCTGTGCCACCCAGGCGCCCCCATGCTTTTAAAAGCAACATCATTTTATATCATAACACTCTTCAGTTACTTGTTATATCAAATCTCAACTGTCCTGATACTATTCTTTTCAAAAACAATGGCAGAACGCATGTGGGAGCACCACCTTTAGAGGCACTCACCTCTCATTCCTGTCCCTCGCGCAGGTCGTGGAATCCTGCCTAGAAGGTCTCTGTAAGCCAGACCCCAGGATCTACAAGCTGTGCTTGGAGCGGCTTGGCCTGCAGCCTTCTGAGTCCATTTTTCTCGATGATCTTGGGCCGAATCTAAAAGCAGCCGCCAGCCTGGGCATTCACACCATTCAGGTAACAGTCACTATTTTCTGAACCCCTGCTGTGCACCAGGCACTAGCCTAAGCATTTCGTGCAGTCCTGTTCACAATCGTAGTTATGTTTAGTGGTTTTCCCCCATGCTGCTGTAGTCTTATTTTTTTTAATTAATTAGAAAATCTATGTGATGAGCCATTCGCATTTGCAAAGGGAAGTAGGACAAACACATACTAAGAAGGCCTTTTGAGAGAAGAATTACACAAGGAGGTGGACGGCAGGCTTAAGACATTGGGATGGCAGTTAGGCTATCCTAGGGACACTGTTCTGGGTGGAGCCAGCAGCAACCAGCCACACGACCACCCAGATCATGGCTGTGAAGCGTGAGAAGCCACATGAGAGGAGGTCTCCGACCGGCTTCCTATGTTTGGGTTTTCACTATGAAGCTGACAGGCCGTTGGGACAGGGTGGGGGCCGCAGCACAGTATGCTGCCCTCCTGGCATGAACGAGCATCATGGACTCTTACCTGGCTGGCACTCTTCCCAGCAGAGAGGAAAGTTAAATGTGGTTAGGAATTAAATGGGAAGAGGAGGCTCCTTCTATAGCTCCCTTGTTAGCTGAATATGCTGGCCTCCAAAGTCTCCTTGCTCAGAGACCTGACTTCTTGGCTATCTCCCTCTAAAGAACTACCTTTTTAGAGAACAGACCGGAGGCCAGGTCAGGGCTGACTGGTGACACACGTTCAATATTCTCTTTGAAACCAGGTTGATGACCCAGAGACTGCCGTAAAGGAATTAGAAACCCTTTTGGGCTTTACATTGAGAATGGTTATTCCAAACACTGGCCCTGTGAGAAAGACAGTGGAAATTCCACGAGATTCCTTGGAGAAGTACCTCAAAGACTTACTGGGGACCCAAAGCACAGGTATTCCATGTTTGGATTTTGCTGACTCTCTCCAGGCTCGGCTTTCAGTCTGGTTCTCCCTTTCAGACCCCGGTGGAGTATGCGAGACAGAGGCAGTGGTGAGGAAAACAGCCATTGGGCTCAGTGGATCCGAGTGCAGCTTTCAGTCTTGCTTGGGAAAAAGCATTAACCCCCAAAGGTCATGCGCCCCCTCTTCCACCTGAGACCATGGTGTCGTGTCGCAGGGACCCCCTGGGACCTGGGGCCGGTGGTGTGTGCCCAGGGGCGCTGGAGTGTGTCGGATTGTTTTGAGATGTGGAGGTGACTTAAGCTGACTGAGTTGACAATGAGACAAGTTGCCTCCCATCTCCTTGAAGGTCACTCTTTCATTCTTTGAATTTCACCCTCGGAAAAACAGCTGCCCCGGGGGCTTTTGAAGACCTGTCCACCTGGTGATAAAGTCTTGCCTCCACCCAGTCTATCCTTGAAGAAGGCTTTTTGTGTGGAGCTTCACAGTTCTGTTCTCCAGGGGCTGGATTGTTCTTAGGGCCTCTTGTACCACTGAGGGGCCCTTTTGGAGCAGGCCAGCAAACTCAGGCAACCTCTCGTTGCCTGCTCTTCCGACCATGTGAGACGAATCTATGTCCAGAGTTCAGTCTTGTTACAAAGCTGTGGGTTAATTAGAATGTTTCTGGGCGGGAGCCATAGAGTTCAGCACACTGGGGTGGGAGCGCGAGTCTCATGAAAGCACTTTGGCCCAGGCTCTAGGCCTCAGCAGAAGCTCCTTTCAGCCGCCGCGCCAGTGTCAGGCGCGGTTTGGCTGTGTGGCTGAGGGACACACGAGGGCACTTTTCATCCTCAGGCTTAAAGCATTCCGTTTCGCCTGATGGGTTGCCACGACTGTGCTTGTGGCTGATGAACAGAACCAAAAGCTTTCTTCCCAGAGCCGGAGTTGGCAAGAGGGACAAAATTGGACACCTGTACAAAGTGATAGAAACGGAGTGGCCTTTGCCACATGGTAGTGGACCTGAGCACAGGGCCAGGTACGCCTGGGACTCAGCACTTCTGGTCCCCGAGGAGGTGCATCCCAAATCAGAATGTTCTGCACCCCAAATGTGGTACTCATTAGAAAGCAGGAATGCCCAGCTCTGTCCTTCAGAACTGCTTTCGTTTCCTTGGTTTTCAAACTTGCAGGCCCATTGGAACTCCTTCAGTTTGATCACGGCCAGTCCAATCCAACCTACTACATCAGGCTCGGTAACCACCAGCTGGTTCTGAGGAGGAAGCCCCCGGGGACACTCGTTCCATCCACCCATGCAGTGGAGAGGGAGTTCAGGTAAGTTCTCAGAGCTGGGGTGTCCTTACCCCCCGGCCCTCGTGGCTCAGCCCCGAACTGACAAGCCAGCACTCCGTCAGAGGGCCCTGACGCATTTAAATCTGCAAGGGTGAATTTCTAAAATTATTCCCAATAAGAACATGCAACCTGATTTTATTCAGAAGTTTGTTTTCTCTTTTCCATACCTATACCTCTAGAAAACTAGACTTTTTTGGGAACCTCTGGGTGAAAAAAGGCATTCCTAAAATACTCACTAGTCTTACCCTTGAGTCTTAAAGACTTTAAGACTGTTAATCTTATATTCAATGTATCAGTGGGGCTGAGGCCAAAACAAGTATGGCCATGAAGTGATAGTGGGCGGTGGGCATGTGGGGGTTTGTCATATGAATCTCTCTACTGAGGTATGTTTGAAATTTTCCATAATAAAATATGTAAAAGAATAAATATATTACAACCTCCCAACCCCTTTGCAAATAGGATAATTTAAACATAGTAGGTTGAAAAAAAAAAAACTAGCTCCAAACTCTTTGAGAGAGAGATGAAAATTCTGGATGGGCCCCAGTGGGAGGCTTACTGTCCTGAAAGCCTTTCTCTTCCTCTGCTTCCTTCTTCCTTGCAGCCCAGGATGCTCTGCAGAAGGAGTGTTGCAGAGTCGTAAGGGAAATGTGATGTCGTCTCTTGGCCCCTTCTTGTTCGCACTGTTTCCTGTCTCTCCTTTGGACTTTTTAGTTCTTGGAATCTGACTTCTCCAAGTATTATAGGCACTGGTGACTGATGACTATGAAGCCTTAGGGGGTCATCAGAGGAGAAAACCTAGAGCTATTTCTGAGCATTTGTCTATGTGCCCACACAGGAGCTGGTGTGTGTTTATAGGAGGGAAACCCTAAAAGTGTGAAGCCCCCACTCCGTTCTTATGCCTCCTGCTTGCAAACGCTCTCTGCCCATTCCCAGAGGTACTGAGGAATTCTGGGGTGCTACAGTGACACTTCCGAAAATCCAGGAATGCAGGGACTTTCCATATTAGTGCAGGAATAAAATGTGCATTTGAAGATGAAATCTAATGTGGTATCTGCTTATAAAGTGCCAAGTATAAATTTGAACAATTCGGGAAATTTTAGAAAACAGCATGACACAATTTATTAAAAACCTCAGAGTAGTCACACTTTTAGATCTAATAATTCCAGTTAGAGGAATGTCTCTTTAAAAAATAATTCTCAACAGGGAAAACAGCTTTATGCATTAATACTGCCACCACAATGTTTATAATAAAAAATTGGAAACAGCCTAGTGGTAATCAAGAAATGATTAAACCTTGGCATAGCTACTTGTTGCAACAACGACAACAAGTGTAACAGCCCACATTTACTGAGTGTTTAATATGAGCCAGGCACTATAATAAATGCTTTCGATGTATTGTTAACCCAAAGCATTCTCACAACAACTCATGATACCTTACTATTATCCCCATTTTACTGGCGAGGGAATCGAGGCTTAAAGACGTTAAACAACATCCCCCGGACACACAACTAGCATGTGAGTGACGGAGTTTGGCCTCACACCCGGGGGCAGTAGGATTCCACAGCCCAGCCTTAATGACTGTGCTGTTACTGCAGCCAACAAAAGTACACTTAAATAACACAGAAATGTCATGATAAAATTGTGATAAAAACAGATACAAACCACATGCAGTAGTACCCTATGTTTTGTATTTTTTTTAGTACTCTCTACACCCAACATGGGGCTCAGACCCACAACCCTGAGACTAGGCGTTGCACGCTCCAGCGACTAAGCCAGGTAGTTGCCCCTAATTATGTTTTTTTAAAAGACTTCTGCACAGAAACAAAAATATTAGAAAGGAACGTACCAACATATTTACCATGTTGGCGTAGCATGTTACTGTCCTTCAGCTGTGAGTGACAGAAACCCACTAGACTGACTTAAGTGTTTTTTTATTTTTTAATAGGAGAGGTAAAAATATATTGGCTTCATAATTTAAAATCTTTCAGGCATGACTAGATCCAAATAATATCACCAGGACGCATTCATTCTCTCCCTCCATCTTGCCCCTCTTTTTTCCTCCATAACCTCAGTGAATGTTCCAGCATACCTCCTGAGACTGACTCATTGGCCCAGTACGAACCATCGTCTGGGGTCAGGAGGATGCATCAGATTGGCTGAATCTGGGTCTTGTGCCCATGCTTGGAACCAGGGATTGGGTCAGTCCCACCCAAACCATGTGGACTGACAGTGACTACAGAGAGCTGTTTCCCAAAGGAAAGCCCAGGTATTATTATCAGAAGAGGAAGCAGGGAAAGGACACCAGGCAGGGAAAAACAGGAGCCAAATACTGGTGATAAGACCGAGTAATTATTTTTCTATTTAAAACATTTAAAAATTTCCTCCTTAAGGGGTGCCTTGGGTGACTAAGTCGGTTACGCATCCGACTCTTGATTTCAGCTCAGGTCATGTCTCAGGGTCATGAGATCGAGCCCCAAGTCAGGCTCCACATTCAGCACAGAGTCTGCTTGGGATTCTCTCTCTCTCCCTCTGCCCCTTTCCCTGCTGTCTCTCGTGCACGCTCCCTCTCTCGAATAAAAAAAAAAAATCTTAAAAAAGAAAAAAAAGAATGTCTCCTGTAGACAGCATATAGTTAGGTCTTGCTTTTCCATGCAGTATGACAATCTCTGTCTCAATTAAAATGTTTAATCTAATTAATGTAACGTAACTATTGATGTTTGAATTAGTTCTATAATTTTGCTATTTGTTTCTTGTTTGTCCCGTCTGTTTTTTTGTTCTTCTTACCTATTTCAGGGTCAATTGAATATTTTTTAGAACTTTGCTTTAATTTCTGCATGTACTGACTTTAATCCAGAAAAACAGTTTCAAGAAAATCTCATCAATTCAGCCAGCAGTGTTGCTCATTTCTCTTTGTTCTGGCAGGATAATGAAAGCCCTTGCAAATGCTGGAGTGCCTGTCCCCAAAGTTCTTGACCTCTGTGAAGATTCAGGGTAATGTTTGGGTTTATTTCTTTTATTACATATTTGAACTACAGAAGAGAAAAGCCCATATAGTAGCTCAAATCCCACTTTGTTAGAGTGAAGACAAATAAAATTTGGGTGGGAGAGAAAAAGAGACTTTATGGCAACCTTCCCTGGAAGTTCCCAGATCTTTAAGTTATCCTGAAAGATAAAGAAATGCTTGCTTTTGTGCAAATTGGTAGAAAACATTTTTTATTTTTTAAAAAATTTATATTCATCTAGTTTCATGTTGCTTGTTTTGTTAATTTTTTATTATGGTTCTTCTAAACTGCTTTGTAGAAGCTCTTTGAGTCTGTCTCTTTTTGCCCCAACTTTTTAATTATGACAATTTTGAAACATACAGAAAAGTTGAAAGAAGAAAAAAATAGTATAAAGAGTCCTTCATCTAGATTAAAACGTTGTTAACATTTTGCCACATTTGCTTTCTATATGTAAATATGTATGTGTATAGTGTATATTATGTAAATAACTTTATGTAATAGCAATAATTATACAATCTAATAATTTTATAACTTCATACATTTTATAAATAAATGTTTTCTCTCTGTCTTTCTCTATATCAATTACTTTTGGCTGAATCTTTTGAAGTAAGTTGCATACAGCATACACCACCTAAAAATAAAGACATTTTCTTTCATAATCACAGCAGGTTATTATACTTAAGATAATTAAAAATAATTTAATAATAAATTTAATATCTAGCCCATGGTCAAGTCAGGGTAAGCAGTTTTAATGGTAGAATTTTCAAAACAACTTTTTAGAATAGTAAACTGATTTCTAGTAATGACTAAAAAAATGGATTAATGAGATTTTGGTGTGTCACCTTAATACCACAGAGTGGTATATGTGTCCCTCACACTACCAGATAATGATAGAAATAACATCAGTAAGAAGAAGGGATATTTATTGAAGCCTCATTGGAACCAGGCTATCCATGTATATTTGCTCCCCTAATTCTGACAACAACGCTTTGAAGTTTTACAGATTAAAACAACAAAGCCTAGAGAGGCTTAGTAAGTCTCTCACAATCACACTGCTAGGAAGGGGCAGAGGTGGGATTTAAACCTAGTTCTGTATGGCTCCAAAGTCCCCCTCTCAACATGCTGCTTTTCTCCATTATCACAGTTAAACTCCATTCCCGTCGCTTCACGAGTGGACCAAACAGAAGAGAGATATGCTGGCAAAAAAGTATAGACAGGGCTGTGTGCGTGGATTGGTTTGGGGATGGGGTACTTGTAACACTCTGTGCTTATGTGCAAAGGAAAGGAATTATCTAGCAATCTGGGTCTGAACTCCTTCCCCAGTACTTAGAGTGAACAGATAGGACAGTTAGAAAGAGCAATGTCAGGGCACCTGAGTGGCTCAGTCCATTGAGCAGCTGGCTCTTTTAGGCGCAGGTCATGATCTCAGGGTCCATGTTGGGCTCCACGTTCAGTGAGGAGTCTGCTTGAGGATTCTCTCTCTTCCTCTCCCTCTGCCCCTCCCCATTCTCTCTCACACGCACGTGCTCTCTAAAATAATCTTTAAAAAAAAATTCCATGACTAACAGCTTGCCATATTGAGCTGGCCCCCTGAAGCCCCCTGTCTGTGTCCTTCCCAGAGTCATCGGCACCCCCTTCTATCTGATGGAGTACTGCCCAGGCCTCATCTACAGAGACCCCTCTCTTCCAGGCTTGGAGCCCAGCCAGAGGCGGGCCATATACACTGCCATGAACAGAGTCTTGTGCAAAATTCACAGTGTGGACCTCAAGGCTGCAGGCCTAGAAGACTACGGGAAACACGGTGAGCACAAGGCCATTTTGTCTTTTGTGCTGACGGGTTCCTCACTGGTGCCCCTGTTTTCAGGATTTGCATGATGTCAGGGTGTTAATACACTCGGTATTTGCTAAATTTGAGGTGGGCTTCTTAGCCCCCTACTTGGTAATCCAGTTTCATTTTAATGGAGGTGTCAATTTACCTAGATATATTATCCTTGGATACGTCCCTTCATGGCCTACAGAATCTCTCTTCCCTTCAACTTTGATCTTGCTGGACCATTTCAATCTTTATGTTTTCTGGTACTGGCCAAGAGTATTTAAGATACCTTCTTCTGTTTTTTACTCTTTCCCCTAAATATTCTTTTCAATAGGGACAGACTTTTAAAATGCCATTATGCCAAGGTATCTTCATTGTAGAATTTGTTTCTGCTTGTTTTTTACTATCTAAGAGTTACAGTTGTCCCTTATCCTCCTTGTTATTGTCAGGTTTGTTTTCTTTGTTTCTTTCTTTCTTTCTTTCTTTCTTTCTTTCTTTCTTTCTTTCTTTCTTTTTTTTTTTTTTTTAAGATTTTATTTATTTATTCGACAGAGATAGAGACAGCCAGCGAGAGAGGGAACACAAGCAGGGGGAGTGGGAGAGGAAGAAGCAGGCTCATAGCGGAGGAGCCTGATGTGGGGCTCGATCCCATAACGCCGGGATCACGCCCTGAGCCGAAGGCAGACGCTCAACCGCTGTGCCACCCAGGCGCCCCCCTTTCTTTCTTTCTTTCTTTCTCTTTCTTTCTTTCTCTTTCTTTCTCTTTCTTTCTTTCTTTCTTTCTTTCTTTCTTTCTTTCTTTCTTTCTTTCTTTCTTTCTTAAGTCAGGTATATTGAAGTGTAGCATTCTATAAATCTGACAGACACAATTTTAAAATCACTGTCACCACTGTCTCCATACACAAACTTTAGCACAAGCCAAAGAATTTCCCTTTTTCTGCCCTGGAAAGTTCAAGAGTATTTGACTTTTCACCAGTATGTATTCTTGGCTATAGTCAAAAAGTATCTCCCAGCTAAGCTGTATTTTCTTCTTTGTCTGCTTTTAACCAAAACATGTTTTCTATAGGACCATATCAGAGGCTGTCGTATGTCTTCCATGTACGTCAACTTCCTGCCATTTCTGCCACGTCACCTAAAGTTCCACCTCTCCACAGGCACATGAGCTGAGTCCCCACAAGTAGTCAGGTTGAAACACTTTGTTACAACAGAGAAAGTTTGCTGACTTCCCAGCCCAAATTGAGGGGGTTCTCCCCACCCCTTCCGAGTACAGCCAGATCCATACCATCCCCCCCATATTCTAACCTGTTGACTAGAGATACCAGCTCAGTGTGGGTTCCCCTCCACCTCAAGTAAAATTTTATTTGTTGTTTATCTAAAATTCACATTTAACTGGGTATCCTGTATTTTATCTGGCAGCCCTAGTCACCAGGAAAAGGGCCAGTAGGCAAAGACAACACATATTGTCCATATGGATCCATTGTTTCAAGATGGAAAGAGGATTGGAGCAGAAGTTGGATGCTAATTTGTTAGGAACCTTGGGCAAAGTCACCTTACTTTGTCATAGTTTTCTCAATAGTAAAGGTTGGGTTAAAAAAAAAAAAAAGTCGGGGGGCGCCTGGGTGGCACAGCGGTTAAGCGTCTGCCTTCGGCTCAGGGCGTGATCCCGGCGTTATGGGATCGAACCCCACAACAGGCTCCTATGCTATGGGCCTGCTTCTTCCTCTCCCACTCCCCCTGCTTGTGTTCCCTCTCTCGCTGGCTGCCTCTATCTCTGTCAAATAAATAAATATATAAAATCTTTAAAAAAAAAAAAAAAAGTCCTGCGCTGCGTCCCTCACAGGTGGTGGCTCTCCCAGTGCTCTGAATGAAGATAAAGCCTCAGGCAGATGCAGGATGGGCAGTGTGACATCCTGCCCTGGAGAGACAACAGCTTACGAAGTCTCTCCCATGTGCTGTCTGACCCTTTGCCTTTTATTTTTAAAGTAGACTGTTTTGATGCTTTTTCCACCGACCTTTTAGCACAAAGGGACAAAGCAGAAATCTGATGTGATTTCATGTGACCCAAGGGCTAGCATCCCGGGCCATTGGCTGTGTTTTGAGCCTGATAGCATAAAGCAGCCTCATCATGCTTCAGGTTCACTGGTCCAGCTACAGAGACATTAGAGCTTCATTTTCAAGAAACCTGCAATTTCTCTGGTAGTGTCAGGAATCCAGCTGCTGGGCAGGGCACTGGCTATAAATAGATACTACCATTTGTGCAAAGGGGTGGCATATTTGAATAAATTTACATATTCAAATGTATTTAAATATTTGCTTGCACACATGAATATCTCCAAGAAATTGGTGACGTGGGTTTCCTTTGGGGAAAAAGAGCTGAGTGGCTGGCAGAGGGTGGGAGAAAGACTACTGTATGCCCTTCTGTCACTTTATTCCAAGGCATGTGAATGTATTATCTGTTAAAGAGTACACATTTACATCTGTTTAAAAAGAGAGAGAGAGAGAGAGATTGCACACAAACATGATTTCTAAGTAAGAAGGACTTTTGACAAAGATCCTTTAGGTACGTCCGATTACCACAAAGAACCTTTCTAACACCAGCGACCTGCAGGGAGCACATCATCCTCTTTTCTTATCCCAGAGGGGCAGTTGTTGGAGGAAGGATGTTTCAGTGCCTTGGCAGGCTTGATAGAGACCAGTGGCCAACAGAGCCAGACACAGGGGCTGTTGCATCTGCTTCCTGTGAGAAGGAAATGTGTGCAGCGCTAGTTGGTGTGTTTGGGGTGGGAGGTCCCAAATCCATATAGGAGATTTTCCTTTTTTTTTTTTTTAAGATTTTATGTATTTATTTATTTGAGAAAGAGAGGGGGAAGAGCAGAGGCAGAGGGACAAGCAGACTCTACATTGAGCACGGAGTTGGACGTGGGGCTCGATCTCACAACCCTAAGCTCACGACCTGAGCTCATATATTATGTATAATATATATATATAAATATATATATTATATGTCTCTCTCATATATATATATATATATATATATATATATATATATATATATATATATATATATTTAACGAAGTTGAAGAGACCCTAACACTTGACTCCTAAATACTTCTGTATCCATTTTTCTAAAAATAAGGACATTTCCCAATGCTATTATCACATCTAAGAAAATTTACAATTTTCCTTGAATATTTAAAACCTAGTCAATATTCAGATACATTTCATCAATTATCCCCTTATATCTTTTTTTAAAATGATTTATTTATTTTAGAGAGAGAGAAAGAGAGAGAAGGGGGAGGGGCAGAAGGAGAGAAAGAATCTCAAGCAGACTCTGCACTGAGCATGGAACCCGATGTGGGGCTTGTGACTGGAGCCGAGACCAAGAGTCAGATGCTTAACCAACTGAGCCACCCAGGCGTCCCTTCCCTTTAAATTTTTTATAAATGAATTTCCCCCCCCTAAATTGGGATCTGATTAAGGAATCTAGAACAGTCCCCCCCACCTCTTTTTTTCAATGAAATTTTTAACAGACCAAGTCAGTTGTCTTATATATTTGTCTTGATTATTTCCTATGGTTTTATTTACTTCCGTCTTCTGTTTCCTGTAATTCTGAAAACTAGAAGCTACTCCTAAAGGCTTGATTTGTTTTGGATTACATTCCTGTGGACTTCGATCTCCACTTCTCATGGCCCAACCAGATCTTCCAAAGGGCAGGTGTCTGGACGCTCCAGCTGTGAGGTGGACTCCACAGAAGGAGCTGGATCTCTCAATCCTTGTCTTCAAATCCTTCAGCTTCTGGGGACCATTTGTCTCTCAGATGAGGGATGAGGGCCTGACATGTTTATTAATTATATTAATAGTGACAATTAATAATTGTCAGTTGACAATAATCAGGACAATGATAATGGCCACCATTCATTGAGCGGCCTTCTGTGCAGCTCAGTATTTGGCCTGTTACGTATGGATTTCGGTTAGCCTTCACAACAGTCCTGGGGAATTTAGGTGTCAGTACGTTCATACAGAAGAAGCAAGGGAGGCTCGGAGAGGTTAAGTCAGTTGAAGACCTTGACTGAGCCGAGTTGACTCCAGAACTCCTTCCAGTGTCCAGTCCCAGATGTAACCTACAAGTTCCTCAATGGTGGTATCTCTTGGGTTTCTTAGCAAACAACTGAATAAAGATAGCAAATACGCATGTAGTACTTACACATGCCGGGAATGTCTCCAGGGCTTTCCATGTTTTATCCTCCCAACAACTCTCTGAGGACCATCTCGCTGACAAAGAAAAACCACGGTATGGAGAGGTTAAGTGATCTGTCTGAGACACAAAGATAGAGAATGGCAGAGCTGGGAGTCACACCCAGGCAGTCTGGCCTCAGAGTCCATGTGCTTAGCCAACCACTGTTGTTTAGCCAAAAAGGGATTTTGTAAAGACTGTTAGGAAGCTCGTGGGATGTCTGAGAGGGCCAGGGATCAGGCTTGCAGGCCTTGTGGCTGGGAACAACGCCCACGCCCCACCGATCCAGCCATGGTGGAAGGAGCATCCTGTGAGAAACTCCTAGGTTACCAGAGGAGCATTACCAGGGCTTTCACTGTTTCGGTTACTTTCTGGAACCTTTGGAGGATGTTACAGTGTTCGAATTCTCTTCCCCTCAGGGGACTATATTCGACGGCAGGTGCAAACCTGGACTAAGCAGTATCGAGCCTCAGAAACCAGCACCATCCCGGCGATGGAGAGGCTCATCCAATGGCTGCCACTCCATCTTCCCAGGCAACAGAAGACGACAGTGGTGCATGGGGACTTCAGGTCTGTGAGGACGGGTGGATATCTAGATGTGAAAAATGATGGGCAGGGCACTTGAAGGGGAAATTAAGCAGCTGGTCTGAGCCCGATTTACAGTTGACGATGGTACCCTTTACAAAGGATCTCTCTGTGCGTAGCCTTCTAAGGCAGGGTTCTCCACCTTGGCCTATTGACATTTTGGGCCAGATAATCTGTTAAGATGGCGGGCCGTCCTACTGCCCTCAGGTTGGAACGTGCACGCATGTGCTCCAGTTACCACGACAACATAAAAATCTCCCAGATTGGATGACTACAAACAACGACAGCAGTTGTTTTGCTCGCGAATCTGCAGTCTGGGGACAGGATCGCTTGTTTCAGCTGGGGTGGCTCTCAGGTGGGGCTGAAGTCTCCTGGAGGGTTGCTCACATGCCTGGCCTTGGGACAGAAAAGCCTGAACAGCTGGGCTCCCTGGGCCTCTGTCTGTCTCTTTGTGGTCCCCACAGGGTCTCTCCAGCATAGTAGCTTCTGGGTAGCTGGACTTCTTACCTGGGGGCTCAGGGCTGAAAGATGTGTGTTCCAAGAGAGGGCTGTTTGGGAGCGGACCCCCTTTTCTGAGCGAGGCTCTGGAGTCACTTAATATCACTTCCACCTGCATTATATTTGTTAGAAGCCAACTGCTTCAAGCAGCAAAGAATTAGACTCTTCTTCTTGTGGAAGGAGTGTCCAAGAATTTGCAGATCCGTGTTAAACCTATCACAGGGAAGGAGGAATTACCAGAACCCAGAAAGGATCACTATGTGGAGAGGGCTACCTCACCAAAACTGTGGCCCTGGGAGAGGAATACAACGTCCCTCAGCCATCTGCCCCCTTCCTGTCTCCCGTTGGTGTCCTCATTGGCTGAGCCCACCTGAGCCAGAGGGCAAGGGAGCTAGTGGACGGGGACCCCGAGGGGCTAAGGGGGTGGGAAGTGCATTTGGACGGGCAAATGGAAGACACCCGGCACAGAACACACTCCAGTGCTCAGTTTCCTTAGAGCGGTCTCTCTATTCCTTCTGGGGCTTATTCAGGCTGGACAACCTGCTGTTCCATCCAGAGAAGGCTGAAGTGCTTGCTGTCCTTGACTGGGAGCTCTCTACCTTAGGCGACCCCCTTGTGGATGTGGCCTTCAGCTGCCTGGCTCACTACCTACCATCCAGTTTTCCTGGTTCCCTGCTGCGAGGTAGGAACCGCTCAGGGGGAAGGAGGAGGGAACGAGGCAGCTCCATTGTCAAAGCAGCTGAGGCAGAGAGGTAGCGGTGATGGCTGGTGTGGGTGCATGAAATTGAGGTCCTGGTGGTTTGGGCGGAAATGCACTTGGGATGCATTCCTGGGGGAGATGGGTGTAGGGTGTATGTTAAGTGAGAAGGATGTGTGCATAGACCCCTCTTATGTTTTTACACAATTAATTTCTATTTAATTTTCTAAATTAAAAATACAAGTTTATTTAAAAATGTTGGAGCCAGCAGATAACAAAGGGAAAAGTTAAAGTCATCGATAGTCTCAGAGAGGACCGTTGCCAACATTTTCATTTTTCTGTGTGCATGCATACATTTGTTTAAATGAAAATGCGATTCTATGATTTTATGGCCTGCTTTTTTCACGTAATTATATATTTTGGACATGTTTTCATGCCATTAAGTATTTTTTCTACAGCATCATTTTTTTTTTAAGATTTTATTTATTTATTCGACAGAGATAGAGACAGCCAGTGAGAGAGGGAACACAAGCAGGGGGAGTGGGAGAGGAAGAAGCAGGCTCATAGCGGAAGAGCCTGATGTGGGGCTCGATCCCATAACACCGGGATCACGCCCTGAGCCGAAGGCAGACGCTTAACCGCTGTGCCACCCGGGCGCCCCTACAGCATCATTTTTTAACCATGGAATAGGATTTTACTGAATAGAATTAACTTAGTCAAGCAGTTTAATTCCTATTTGGATATTTGTTTCTGATTTCTTTTATATTACCTCCCCCCAGCCCTCACAAAAAAGTAGTGAACATCTTTGTAGGAATAACTTTGCTTATATTATAAAGTATACTCCTGGACAAAGTCCTAGGAACAAAATGTGTTACATGCTTCTAAGCCATGAAAAGGTCACAAATGAAGCAAATCAGTAAAAAATTTTATTTGTTGTACTTATTTTTTTCATAATTTGGCAGGATCTTTTTTTTTTTAAGTAGGCTCCACGCCCAGCATGGAGCCGTGTGGGTCTTGAACTCACGACACTGAGATCAAGGCCTGAGCTGAGATCAAGAGTTGGATGCTTAACCAGCTGAGCCACCCCGGTGCCCCAGGATCAGGATTTTTCTTTCAGTACGGTTTTTATCAAATGGCTGATAGAAAATAATATGCATCCACCCTGAACTGTGGTCCAGATGGAAGTGGGGGCCTCTTACTCCTTCCTTTACTACCAATTTATTTTTTTTTAAGATTTTCTTTATTCATTCGAGAGAGAGTGAGCAAGAGAGCATGAGCGAAGGGGGAGGGGCAGAGGCAGAGGGAGAAGCAGGCTCCCCGCCGAGCAGGAGCCAGACACAGCTTGATCCCAGCACCCTGACATCATGACCTGAGCCAAAGGCAGACAGACGTTTAACCGACTAAGCCACCTGGGTGCCCTGCCTTTACTGCCAGTTTTGAGGGCCGGTTTGTGAATAGCTTCATGCCGGGATCCCAGACTTGTGAGGACAGAAGAGCTGCTGAAATAAGGAGCTGACCTGTGAACTGGCTGTGAAGCTCACTGCCAAGGGGGGGAAGTGATTTTCATAATTTAGACCCCACTGGTCACAGGGGAGCGTGGGGCCCTAACTGCCCAGAGATGGCTCTGTCACCTCAGGTTTGCGCGACTGTGATTGCACTCAGCTGGGAATCCCTACCGCAGAGGAGTATTTCAGAATGTACTGTCATCACTCGGCGATCCCTCCCCCTGAGAACTGGAACTTCTACATGGCTTTCTCCTTTTTCCGCATGGCTGCAATCCTGCAAGGAGTCTACAGTCGCTCCCTCACAGGTAATGCTGCCTGAGGGTCTGAGTCACAGCCACGCAGCTTCTCCCCCTAGAAACCCACCCGTGGCCCCAGAGGCTTCGGAGGGACCAATTTGCCAGAATTCTACAAGATTCAGTTAACTTAACCATCTGTCATTAATAGCACATACATATATTCTTTAAAATATTTAAACTTTTAAAAATTATTTTTTAAGAGTTATTTGTTTATTAGAGAGACAGAGAGAGAGAGCATGTGCAAGTGGAGGGAAGGGCAGAGGGAGAAAGAAAATCTCAAGCAGACTCCTCACTGAGAACAGAGCCCGACTTTGGGGCTCGATCTCATGACCCATGAGATTATGACCTGAGCCTAAATCACAAGTCAGATGCTCAACCGACTGAGCCACCCACGTGCCCCAAACTTTTAAAAATTATTAACATAACATACAAAAAAAATTAAAGTAAAAACCTACATGATAAGAATTAAATCACATAAAGAAGAATACAAAATTATTTTCCTTTCTTCTCCGTATTATTTCTCAAAGATAAATACTACCCTTAAATTTTCATGGGCCCCCAATTTTTTCTATGTATCCATCTTCTAAGTTTTTTTAAAGATTTTATTTATTTATTTATTTGACAAAGAGAGAGTGAGAGAGCACAAGCAGGGGAGCAGCAGAAGGAGAAGGAGAAGCAGGCTCCCCGCAGAGCAAGGAGCCTGATGCTGGGGCTTGATCTCAAGACCCTGGGATCATGACCCAAGCCAAAGGCAGACACTTAAGCAACTAAGCCACCCAGATGCCTCTCTGTCTCTTTAAATTTTATAAAAATGTGATCAGCCTACATGCATTTTTAGTACCTTGATTTTAAATTTTTTTATGCCTAAGAATTCCTATGAAATCTTTGTGTATGTATATATGTAGGGGTTATGTGTGTATGCTTAGGATACACACATATATGATTATCAGAGGTGTACTTTACAGCAACATAAGATATCTTCCTTGCTGTTTTTTTCTGCACTTAACAATATTTCATAGAGACCTTTCCAGATGAGTATGTGCAGATACACATCATTCTTTTTGATTTCTATGGTACGTTCCATTGTATGGATGTAGTATAATTTATTTAACCCATTCTCCTATTGACATATTTTTGGATTGTTTGCACATTTTTGCAATCACAAATGCTGGTTGGTGAATGTCCTTTTTCACACATGTGTGAATATACCTGAAGGATAAATTCCCAGAGTTAGAATTGCTAAGTTAAAAATAGGTGCATTTTAAAATTTTATAGATGTTGCCAAATTGCCCCATAGGAGGATTGCTGGAGGAGAAAAAAGATTCTGTGTTTTCTTAGATGGTGCATTTACATACATGAGAAAATGCTTTATCGAACCAGCTGGAAGTTAGTTCTACGTTGTATCTTGTGCATCTGAACTTCTGGGAAGAAAAGTGAAGTGTTGACAGTTGAGTCAGATATGTATATATAAATGAACATATCACCTATAGAGTATTTACATATATGTATATGAGGGTATGGCACAATCTTATTAGTTTTAATTCTAAATCTTATGGGATAGCAAATGAAGTAATCTGTATCCTAAATTAGTTAAGGAGATAGAAGGCAGATTACAGTTTGCTTCCTATGTGGAAAGGAAGACAGGCAGAACGAAAGCACATAGAACCTGCCAGAAAGTCCTAGAAATGGTGGGTATCCCAGTAGCATTATGTACTCCCAGTTTTTCCCATGTCACCATCTCTAAATTCCATTCCCACCAAAAGGAGCTGGGACTTCTTAGAGAAGTGGCTGTGTTCAGGTCGAGGGCAGGACATCTGCAGGTGAGCCTGGTGCACCTTATGGTACCAGTAAGCAGGGGAGGTGTTGAAGATGACTGGGGTCATATCTACCGCACTTAGGAGCCAGCTTGAAGAGGCCCCCACTTGCTAATGACAGGATCTATTGAGCACCAGTAAGGATGAAACTGAAATGGGTGGGAACCCATCAAGTGTGTTTACGTCCGTGAGTAAAGAGCAACACTAAAACAGAGTCAAAATCTCATTGGTGGCTTTGGAGGACACCAGGGAAGCAACCCATTATTCTAAAAATTGATAAATAAAGGGGAAAAAAATCAAGGATTTATCCTGCCTTTCATGATACAAGTTCTGTGTCAAGCTAACCGAGTAACTGATGAGTGAAAGCTTCTCTCTAGGGAAGCATCCCAGACAAAATGACAGAATTAACAGATCACCAATTTTCCACCCTTAATA
Organism: Ursus americanus; assembly: GCF_024610735.1. NCBI lineage: Eukaryota > Metazoa > Chordata > Mammalia > Carnivora > Ursidae > Ursus > Ursus americanus. The sequence continues at coordinate 16,516,706 of NC_142156.1, read as the reverse complement.
CATGAATGGATCTGGAAAACAAGCAGCAACAGTGCTACCATCAGCAAGAGCGAGACAGCCAGACATCACGTACCTCCTGGTGCTTCTCCCAAGAGTCAGACCTGGATCTGACCGAGTCTCTAGTGCTGCCTACCAACTCACAGGAAGCAGAGGGTTCAGAGGGGCACGTGAAACAGGACCCCTGGGGCACAGCCGCTTACCAAGTCCAGATTTTAGGGACACTTCACAGATTCTTCAACAAATGAATATCAGGGGGGCAGAGAAAAGATGAAAATGAAACCTACAGATCAAAAGGGACAAACGGCATCTGGGTGGCTCAGTTGGTTGAGCGTCCAGCATCTGACTCTTGGTTTCAGCTTAGGTCATGATCTCAGGGTCATGAGATCGAGTACCAAGTACCACATAGGGCTCCACGCTCAGTGGGGAGTCTGCTTCAGATTCTCTCTCTCCCTCTTCCTCCCCTCCCCCCAGCTCCTCCTCCTTCTTTTCTGGCTCTTTCTCTCTCTCTGTAAAATAAATAAATAAATTAAATCTTTAAAAAAGGGGGAGGGGATTTAAAAGACACATCAGCCATTATAGCGTTTGGATCGTTAGAGCCCTATTTGAAAAAACAAATTATAAAAAAAAAATTTTATGAGTTAGTGAAATTTGAATTCTCACTGGACAGTCTGGACAGCTGATGACATTAAGGAGGCATTTTTAAGCGTGATGATGGTATTGTGTGTCTTTAAGTCTTTGTTATTAGACATAAATGAGGTATTCATAGATGGAATGATGCGACGTTTGGGATTAACTTCAGAAAAACCCAGGGCAGTGAGGGTGGGGGTGACAAAGAATGAAACAAGACTGGCTGTGCTCTGATGATTGCTGAAGCTGACTGAGAGACACCTGCAGATTCATTATACTCTTTGCTCCATATTTGTGCATCTTTGAAATTCTCCAGAATGAAAAATGAAAATGAAACGTGAGTAGAAAGAAACCCAGCAGTGGGTTTGGTAGTACTGCAGGAATGTCTTAGCTTTGAGGTCGTCGACATCCCAAGCTTGGCAGCATGTGGACCTCAGCCAGGTTCCCGTATTCTAACGAGAAAGGCCGTTGCAGTCGGGAATTGATCATTCATTCACAAGTACCCAAACCTCTAGTAAGCCAGGTACTGTGCAGAGTAGTACTAGCAAAATACAAAGTTGTGAGCAGAACAGTGTCCAGAGAAAAATCAGCATCCAGAGGATTTCCAGTTTAACCCTCCCTGATCTGGTGATAGAGGTCTCAATAAGCAGGAATTCTTGGAAACCATATTTTCTCTTCCTCCAGACAGGATTAGCTCTAACCACCCTTTCCCAATTTGTGTTAGGGCTTTGCAATGAAAGCTAACCAGAAATATTTAATTAAGCAGAGGGCTGCTGGGTCCGTCAGGTGCCAAGCAGGCCTGACTGCCTGTAGACATTTTCTAGGAGACCACTGTGTTCTCACTGGATTCTGCTCATGTGCTGGGGGTAGGCTGAGTGGATTTTGAATTAGCCATTCTGCTCTACACGCGTAAACCCCATTGGATTGTTCCCGATTGGCTATCGGGACACCACGTGACAGTTTCCAAGACCCCATGTGCCACACGAGTGGCTTCCTGCTTCTCTTGTGCTCTTCTGCCTTCAATACGCATGTGACTCTGGGAAGGGGGCTGTCTGGTTCCCGACCGTCCCCCCGGGGGGGGGGCTGGCTCCATACCCAGCACCGAGCAGGTGCTGAGTAAAGACTTGTTGAGTGGCCTGCATTCCCTGCTGTGTAGCAGATGGATCTGGTTCCTCATTTGTAAGGAATAGCATAGTGTCTTTAACACCAAAGCTGCATGAAAATGGTTCTTGTGGGAAACTGACCACGGCAGGGGCCAGGAGAAAAGCAGGCCTCTGCAAAGATCCATTTATTGATACAGAGAGAACGAGGAAAACACAGTCTCTTTAGAATATGGAAAGGCTAAAAATAACCTAGAGCAGCTGGCTGTAAAGAAGCTCACGATAAGGAGACCATACACACACTCCATGGTTGGATCTCAGATGCGGTCCACCAAATGCCAAAAGCCATGCTGAAAGACTGCACACCCTATGATGTATATATTATGTGACATTCCAGGAAAGACCAGCTATAGAAATAGAAATCCAAAAAAAGATTTAAAAAAAAGAAAAGAAAAGAATTAGATTAGTGTTGCCAGGGGCTGGGGCAAAGGATTGAGTACAAAGGGACACAATGGAAATTTGGGCATGAAGGGCATATTCTCTATCTTGGTGACAGTGCTGGTTACCTGACAAAACTCACAGAGTTGTACACTTTCATACAGAGGGTGTATATACACTATACCTCAATTTTTAAAAAATTTACATTAAGGGGCGCCTGGGTGGCTCAGTCAGTTGAGTGTCCGACTCTGGGTTTCGTCTCAGGTGGTGATCTTGGGGTTGTGGGCTGGAGCCCCAGTGGACTCCCTGCTCAGTGGGGGTCTGCTTCCCCTCTCCCTCTGTTCCCCGCACCGTGCATGCATGCGCTAGAATACATGCACACGCGTGCTCTCTCTCTGAAATAAATACATCTTTAAAAAGTTTACGTTAAAAAATCCTTCTCAAAAAAATGTCTCGATGCACGTATTTAAAAAAGAAGAGAGCAGTGAGCGTGTAAATTGGAGTGAGTAATATGGCGCTGACACTGATCTGTGCGGAGCAGTGTCCAGAGCCCAGCCACTAATCCGGTTTCCAGGGACCATGTTACCAGTTTTGCAGCGGGAACAGTTCAGGGTAGTGCAGGGCTCTCTGTGGCCCACCGGCAACAGCAGAAGCGACCTGGGGTCTTCCTGATTGCATATAGTTTCTTTGGAGGTGACGAGCAGGGGGCAGTCCAGCGGAGCCTGACTCCTGGCTCCCAGCCCACTGATGTAAGCGTGGGCACGCCTCCTCTCGAAGACCCAGATCCTTGTTCGAGAAGCGGGGAATAAAACTGTCCTCGTGCTTCGGGAATTCAATGAGCTATAGTCCTACACGCAGAGCACTCAGCACCGTGTCTGGTACAGCAAATGGCGGTAGCTGCTAATAGCATTATCATGAAGGCTTGTTCGGGAGAATCACTGTCGTTCTTCACTTCTGCTTAGGGCAAGCAAGCTCGGCAGCCACCGGACAAAGTGAAAAGCTGACTGAGTACGTATCTAACCTGGCATGGGATTTTGCAGTCAAAGAAGGCTTCCGGGTTTTCAAAGAGATGTCAGCCACGAAACCGCTAGTGAGGTCCCACCACACTCAGGCTGGCCACAGTCCCTGCTGAGCACCCCAGCACGAGCAGTTATATCCTCTTTACAGACTCTTCTAGAGCTCCTGCCTCAAAGGGAGCTCTGGTTATCTGTCCAGAGGGCCTTCCCCCGCACTCGGGATGCTGTATCAATGACCACAGCACCCCGCTAAGCCAGAGCTGTGGACTCGCCAAGCCTCAGCGGAGGCTTGCACCCCTTCCCTGCTGATTGAACATCTCAGTGCAAAGCCGCGTATCAGGAGTTGGTGAGAAGTCATCCACGTGGCAGAACCTCGGCTCACGGACTGGACACATCTGTTCTCCTCGTAGGCAGGGGAGAGACAGGAGGGCTGAGGTGAATTATCTTCACTTTCCATCATCAGGGAAGAGGCAGCTCTAGATGAGTCAGTTTTCACTTCGTGGCTCTTTCTGCGAGACCATGTCCTCACCGGGTAAGTCAGTCCCGGCAGAGGAACCGCCACGTCTGTGGTTCATGGGCTTATTACTTTATGCACATTTGTATTCTGTAAATTTGAAGCAGTGTGAAATAAAATGCATCAGTTCATCAGGCGTCTCTTTAAAGAACCCATAAGGTCAAAGCCAGAGGGCTGGAGTCCACGGCAAACTGTTTCTGCTGTTGACAGACAGGGACACCACTTTAGCTGATAATGGAAATTCCTGCTGTTCTTTGTCAGGAGTCTTCGCTTGTGTGAGTTTTTAAGTTATTTGAGGTCTTCAGGAGTGCACGTTTTGCTTATGATGCAGCCATCATCTACTTTTAAGAAAACGGCATCACTTTTTTCTGGTCACAAACCGAATGCAAAATAACGGAAGCTCAAACATGACAAGAGTAAAAAAAGAGTTCATGACATAGAAAGACTTCTCTAAAATTCTCTGCTCTCTGAGATAATCACTGTCAACAGCTTGGTGTATTAGGCTCCTGGCTGCTTTTCTCTATGACATACTAACATATTCCATGTTGTAATGGATTGTTATATACGTTCGAGTCTCCCACTTGCTTATTTAATTTAATGACATGTCAGCGCCTGGAGACGGACCATCCAGGGTTTTCACTGTATGGGTGTACGTAATTTGTCTACCCTCCCCTGGCTAGGGACATGGTGCATGTCTCATTTGGCAGGCCAGGTCATTCTGGATCACTTAAGCAGCAAAGGACATCAGCTAGCTGCTGACATGGACAGGGAGGCTGAAGAACCAGCTTTAGAAATCAAGGGAAGGCAGGCCACAGGGAGTGTGGCCAAGGTTGTTACAAGTGCAGCTGGCTGGGAGGTTTCTTGGGGAAGCTTCCCCAGGACTCTGACTCTGAGTTTGAGATGGGAATTTTCAGAGGGCAGGGGAGCCGGGGAGTAGGTCCCAAGGTCACACTTCATTGCCCTGAAGCAGGGAGAAGAAGGGCATGTCTGGCCCCTTCACCTTCTGCAGTAGGAGACTGCCCTGATCCCATCGAAATTTATATAGTGAGGGAGTCCTCCAGAGCAAGGTGATCTGGGGGGCCTGGGTGGCTCAGTTGGTTAAGTGTCTGACTCATGGTCTCAGCTCAGGTCTTGATCTCAGGGTCGTGAGTTCAAGCCCTGAGTTAGGCTCCACACTGGGCATGGAGAGGAGGAGGAGGGGGGAGGAAGGGGAAGAGGCAGAAGGAGAAGCAGCAGCAGCAAGGTGCATGGAATGCTCTTACATACTTCCATGTACATTTTCTGTTTCTACAACAGGATAAATTCTTTGAAGTAAAAATACTGGTCCGAGAATGAGACTATTTAGTGTTTTAATAAATACTGCCAAGTTTTTTTTAAAGACTTAAAAATTTTTAAGTAATCTCTACACCCAACATGGGGCTCAAACTCACAACTCCGAGATCAAGAGTCACACGCTCCACCAACGGAGCCAGGCGCCCAAATATAGCCGAGTTTTGGTCAAGAAGGTGCTTACTGATTTATGCTCCCACCATTAATGTGTGAATTGCCCTTCCCACTGCTGCCTCCTGCCAGCACACTTCATCCTCGCGCATACGATGTAAGCCCATCAAGGGCACAGAAGCACTGGAAAAGGAAACACTCATGCCAACACCTCCAGACTCTAAAAGGAGTGCCGAGGCAAAACCTAGATTAGGGTCATTCTACTTCAGTTATATCTGAATGGGAACTTAATGGTAAGTAAGATTTGTGGGTAAAGCGGTGATACTGTAGTTCATGGCTTTTATCCCAAGTCTCATTACTCCCATACATGGGAAGACATATTTGGCCATTTACAGTGCATTTCATAAATCCTGTGAGGTACGTACACATTGTTAATCTTGATTTAAAGGTGAGGAAACAGATTTGTCCAGGGACAGAGTTAGGAATAACAGCATCTGGATTCCTGTCCAGACCTCCTGGGCTCAAAATCTGTGGGTCCCCCCACACATACACAAGGACATGATTAGATCCGTTTCCTTATTCTGCCTCTTCAGAACTCCCTTGCTTCTTACTCCCCATGCCACCCCCCGCCCCGGCCTACTTTATGTGTTCCAATTAATCTGCCCTTTTGCTCCTTGGTCATTGCTCTCTGAGCTAATGAGCTTAATACAAACAGACCAGTGCATGTACTGATTCTGGAAGTACATCATTAGACCAGGCCCGATATAAATGTAAAAGTCAGGCCTGCTGGTGCCCTCCCCATGAGAAGAAGTGATGGTGATTATATTCATAATCACTGACATTTCGTGTAGCCTGTCAGCTTCCGTGTCAGACACTTTATATTCTCTGTGTCATCTCATTTAACCCTCACAGTAGCCCTGTCAGGTGGGCATTGTGGACCCTGCTTGGATTTGGGCTGCTTAGGGTTCCCTTCCCTTTCTTGGTGGCAGCACCCCAGTTTCATTTGGGGCCACTCCTTTCACCTCTTTGGATACAGTGGCAGAATTGTCAGGGTGCCAGCCCAGCCTTCCCTGGCCAAAGAGCAAGCATATGAGCCAAGCAAAGCCAGCCAAACTCTCTGGAATTGGGAGAGTGAATAGTATTTTCAAGAAGAAACATTGGCACTCACTCATTCCCCAGCAGGACTGCTGAGTGTCCTGTCCCCTGTGATCCTCCAGGGTGCCTAGGTTCCTGTCTGTTTTGGACCCTCATTCTCTAACCTGAGCTCCCGAGAACGTTTCCATTCAGTTCCTTTTCTCCCTTTAGTTAGCGACATTTGGGGTCTACTGCTACACCTCAGTAGTCCTGACTGATAGGTGGGTAGTCATGTCCCATTTCACAGATGAAGAAACTGATCAAGTATCTTGCCCAGCCAGGTATGGCAGGAATGGCGCTAAACTGGGTAATCTGACCCTCAGGCTAGACTACCTAGTTTAGAAATCTGGGGTTCCTTGTCCAAGGAACATAGTTGCCCCTCATAAAGGAAGCTGGTTCGGGGGTCTGCTAATGCACCATATCAAAGCAGCTGAGGCTGCAGCCACATGTACTGGGCCCAGTTCTGATCAGGCACACTAATGGATCCTTCAGTCTCCTGTGTTCACGGAGCATGTTCTAGAAGATTCACTATAACCCTAGTAATGCTAACAATGATGGAAGGTGGGGTACATGGGGTGTCTGAGATTTGGATGCTGCAGAGAGTGAACTGACAGCCACCATCGTAGCTTAGGACCTTGCACCCAAGGCCTCCTCGTGATCACTCCACCCACAAATCTGCAGGCTTTCTCTCCAGCCCGATGATGCTGACTCATACTATTATTTTTGGCACACACTTCCTCTCTGGCTGTCTACTTTCCTCCTTCCAATCCCTTTCACAATTTTCCATAGGCCAAAATAAAAAATCGTCCACTGTAGTTCCCTGACTTATTTTTCGTGGGATAGGAGAAAGCCAAGGCTGAAGGACTTTGGAAGCTTGAAGATGGATCCTGAGAAAAAAATACGGAGCAGGACTGACCAACATTGAGTGTGCACATTTGTGTGAACTCCTGGGCATGTCTGTATGCTCCCGAGTTTCCTTCTTTACAATTTTCCTGAGCGTGCAAGGATATTCTAGTCCTCAAGAACACCAGTCCCCCTCCTGCACCCTCGGGTTTCCCTCTGGCTTCACTGGCTGTGGGAACACTGATTAGAACTCAAACTGTTGGGGCGCCTGGGTGGCACAGCGGTTAAGCGTCTGCCTTCGGCTCAGGGCGTGATCCCGGCGTTCTGGGATTGAGCCCCACATCAGGCTCTTCTGCTATGAGCCTGCTTCTTCCTCTCCCACTCCCCCTGCTTGTGTTCTCTCTCTCACTGGCTGTCTCTATCTCTGTCGAATAAATAAATTAAAAAAAAAAAAAAAAAGAACTCAAACTGTTCATAAGGGAGGACAGCTTCAGGCAGCCGGCTGCAGCCAGAGCAAAAAAGCAGCTCAGGATGGAGTCTCCCAGAAAAGATGGGAGCCGTGCGAGGTGTGGGCCCGGCTGGCTTTTGTGAGTCTTCAGCCCCCCAGTTCCACTCGGTTTTCTTTCAGCAAAGGATGTTCATGGCTGGGCTTCGGGAAGAACCTTCATGAAGGTGTCAGAGGGCAATGTGACTTGGAAGGAGCTCTGGCTCATGCTTCCAGGGTATTTGAAATTTTGAATATGGATGGAGAGTCACTGTCATGCCTTCTCTCCTTTTCAGATCTTTAATTGTTCTGCTCCAGATTCAGGGAACACGGAGCTTCTGGTGCAATACGGCCCTAGGAGCCAAAGGCCCACTCGCTGATTCTGTTGCCAGAGGGAGAGGCCACCTCCCATTCTGCTAGGACCCAGCCCCAGGTACCTCGCTGGGGGCACCACCCACCAGAGCTCCTCCTCATCAGGCCAGACCCCCGCGGGGGCCCGCAGGGAGCCGGGAGTGAGGGGTCCTGGCCAGCTCCAGGCAGATGTGATCTCATTCAGGTTGCCGCATCATTGCCACCAACGTGAGGCTTCCATCTGAGAGGAGGACAGCTTCACAGTCGCCAGGGGTGGATCGCAGGCATTGGGCCAGACATTCATTTTCCCGTAACACTGTGGTGGGCCTGTGTTGATAAGCATGTCTCTCTCTGCCCTGCCGTTGCCTGGGAAACGGGATGCAGAGAGGATTCTGTCTCCATGCTCCCAACAGAGACAGCAGAGCCCAGGAGAACAAGAGGTCCTCCAAGGGTCACCAGATGCATCACACATGTGACGCGCTGGGCATCTCTCCTTCACTCCCCCACTGTCTTCGGTGGGCCCCGGGCATCTCCGCTGGAACGGCAGAGGGTCACTTGTCCATGGCTTCCCCCTCCTGTGAGATCACACGTGCAACATCACAGGGGCTAGTGATAATCCCCCCCTTCATCATGCACTCACTCTGCAGGGCCCTCCCTGAATGCTGTGTGGACCTCACCTCCGCAGGAGGTTTGAATTATCACCCCCATCTTACAGAGGCGGAAACTAGGACCGAGAAGTGACTTGAGTCACTTGCCTAAGGTACTAGCCCCCTGCTCACGCGTAGGGAACCGAGAGTGCAGGGTTGGCCTGATTCTGAAGCCTGTGCCCCTTACATTGACAGCGCCTGTGGGAACAGCAGAATGGGCTGCGAGTGATAACGAAGCAGTTTTCAGTCTCTTGTCTCTAAATTATATTTTCAACTCTACATGGTGCTTTCAAAAAAAAAATTGCTCTTACAACACTGGCTTTATTCCTCACTGGGACAAAAACCAACAGCTCTCATTTCTAGTCAAGAGCCTGCATCTGACTGTGTGAGGTCTTAGTGAGTGCTATCTGCTTGCCGGCTGCGGCTTTCCTGGGCCTGACTGCGTCTGTGAAGAGAGCTGATGGCCCCTGCGGCAGATGAGAGGGTCTGCCTCTCTCCTTTCCTCTCCATCCTGGATCCTTGCTGCCAGCTTGGTGTGTTGATGGGAAAACCAGACCCACAGGCCCCAAGCCACTGGCAGCAGTCATGCTCTTGGTTCCCAGGGATACTCCGGGGATGAAAGTCATTCAGGCTGTGACAGCATATGGGCTGGAGGAGGCTCCCGGTTAGCATCCCAGGAGCAGCTCACCTCTGTGTGGGGCTCTGGGCAGCCCTTGCTGTAGCCCAGGGTGCAAAACCTCCAAGAATATGATGACATTTGGAGGGCCACACGCTCCTGCATTTGATTTCCATACATGAGTATCAACCACAAGGCAATTTTCAAACAGGTATTTTTATACTTTTTTTTTCCCTCTTCTGAACTTAGAAGATAAGCCAAGAATCTGTGAGATAAGGAGGCCACACAAGATAGAAACAGGAGGCAGGACATGCACTGCAAACTTTCTCTTCTAGATCCCAGTAGAGAGCTGACCCCCAGGCTTAGAGCCCCTTCCACAAGGGCTCTTTCTCTGTGCTAACAGCATTCACATTTTTATTTTCAGTGTTTCCAAAGGATCACTACACCGTTAGAGTCACATCACCAAGGAGTTTCCGTTCAAGGTAGAGTCATCACGTTTTAGAAAAGGAATGGCAAAATAATCATTTAACATTGTAAACCAGTGATTTATTTTCCATCTTTAATAGGCTCCTTCCTGCCCTCCCTTCCCCATCAACCATGTCCCAGTTAGAAGGCTGAGAAAGGGCAGGAATATGGCCAGCAATTGACCTGAACTGTTGCAAGGAATAAAAACATCCACGGGAAACAGGGAAACAGACTCCTCAGTGGGAACCTTTTGGGTGTTTCAGTAGTCCTGGTGAAGTCCTGTTTGAACAGGTGGGCATGTAAGGAGAACATGGTCTGGGCCCCTGGCCGAGGCTTCGAGGTCACCCAGGGCAGACTGGATCCCAGCAGGATTCATCAATGCATGCAGCTGACTGGGTCCTCACAGAGGGTCCTGGTGCTCAGGAAAGCTTGCTGAGTGCTTCTCCTTGTGTCTGCTCTGACCCGCAGCCACCCATCTGTTTTTGCCTTTGGACATCAAATCCTAACCACTTCCTGAGAGCACTCAGCAGATGAAGCAAGATGATGTTCTTGCCAAGAAGCCATGTCCCTGTCTTTGCTTGGCATCTGTTACTTTGGTGAAGTTTGAAATTCAGAGCAGAATGAGTCTCCGTCTGTTGAGGTGAGCAGAAGGAAAAGGCCAGCCTCTATGGCAGGAGGGGGGAAAGTTCCAAGGTCCAAAAGGTCGTGGGCTGCTGAGGACCACTTCTGCTACCAGCTCATCTTTAAAAATCAAATACCAGAGAGGTTGGTGGCTTTTGTTCCTGGGGTTCTAGAGTCTAGCCCTATACCACCCTCCTCCCCCAGCATGTCCATAGAAAACTTTATTCTTTGATCCCCTGAAAGGTTGGAAGCCCATGCAAAAGAGAGCTATTGCTGGGAATGGTAATTCAAATCAGTGGCATCAATTTCACAAAAATGAAACAAACCCTTGAGACAAAAGAAACATCTCACAAGTATCTCTGTACCAAGAACAAAGGCGGTGCAATGTGTTTGGATTACTGAGAGAACCTTCTATGATTCACACCTGTTTGAGCTGAGATTGACTAGTTCATTTTTCTTTAAAAAGAAAGTGCTCCTCACAATTCGACACCAAGAACCCCCACAAATAATGCAATTAAAAATGGGCAGAAAACATGAACTGACATTTCCCCAGAGAAGACATCCAGATGGCAACAGACACATGAAAAGATGCTCAACATCACTCGGCATCAGGGAAATGCAAATCAAACGCACAGTGAGAGACCACCTCACACCTGTCAGAAGGCCTAAAATTAACAACACGAGAAGCAATAGGTGTTGGTGAGGATGCGGAGTAAGGGGAACCCTCACACACGGTGGGAATGCAAACTGGTGCAGCCACTGTGGAAAACAGTATGGAGGTTCCTCGAAAACTTAAAAATAGAACTACCCTGTAATCCAGGAATCACATTACTGGGTATTTACTCAAAGAATACAAAAACACTAATTCTAAAGGGTACATGCACCCCTATGTCTATTGCAGCATTATTCACAATAGCCAAATTATGGAAGCAGCCCGAGTGTCCAAGCATAGACGAATGGATAAAGAAGATGTGATATATATGTACAATGGAATATTATCCAGCCATAAGAAAAGAATGAAATCTTGCCATTTGCAATGACATGGATGGAGCTGGAGTGAAATAAGTCAGAGAAAGACATACACCATCTGATTTCACTCATATGTGGAATTTAAGAAACAAAACAAATTAACAAAGGGGGAAAAAAAAGAGAGACATACAAACCAAGAAACAGACTCTTAACTCTAGAGAACAAACAGATGGTTACCAGAGGGAGGGGGTGGGCAGATGGGTGAAATAGGTGATGGGGATTAAAGAGTACACTTTCAAGGGGCGTCTGGTTGACTCAGCCATTAGAGCATGAGACTCTCAATCTCGAGGTCGTGAGTTCAGCCCACTTACCAGGATGAGCACTGAGTAATGTATGGAAGTGCTGAATCACTGTATTGTACACCTGAAACTAATATAACACTGTATGTTAACTACACTGGAATTAAAATTAAAAACTTAATAAAATTAGAAAACAAAGAAAAGAAAGTGCTCTTCCCTAAGGGCTCACGTATGGTACTTCAGCCACATCCTGTGCCGAAACTCGGACCAGCCTTCCTGGGGAGCTGTCCGACCACCCAGGTCAGAAGTCTTCACAAGGTACACAGCACCGACGTGGCAGTTCCACCCATGGGACTTGGTCGCACGGGAGTGAACGAGTCGATAAAAGGTTTGACACTAGGCGGTTCACTGCAACACTGATTGTAACAGCAAAATGTTGGGAACAACTTGTAAGGACAACCTAGAAGGAGTCTGGTCAGATAAATCCAGGTATGAGCTACAGTGAAGTTCCAAAATGATGCCGGAGAAATCTATTTCTTAACGTGGATGTTCACTGTATACTCTTTCTTTTTCAGATTTTATTTATTTATTTATTTGAGCGGGGACAGTAGGAGCAGAGGCAGAGGGAGAGACAGAATCTCCAGCTGACTCCCATGTCACGACCCTGAGATCATGACCTGAGCTGAAACCAACAGTTGGACGCTCAACTGACTGAGCCACCCAGGAGTCCCTGTCCTCCTTTGAAAAAAAAGAAGTTCTCATGTATTCATTTAAGTGATCTCTAACCCCACTGTGGGGCTCGAACTCACCTCCCCAAGATCAAGAGTCACAGGCCCTTCCAACTGAGCCAGGCAGGCACCTCTAGGTTCTCCCTTTTTTAAATCTGAAAATGTATAACTTTTCTGCCATAAGATACATTATTTGTATAATTGTTTTTAGCTTAGAAAAAAGGAAAAAATAAAAGAATCCCTTATAACCTTTTCTGATTGCTTGTGAGTTTCAAAGACTCTAGAATCGCCGCTGCAATAACCGGTGACCACAAGGGGGCTCCGGCACCTTGCTCCAACCTTGCTCCCTGAGGATGCGAGGCCGGGCCAGCCGGTGAGGAGCCCACAGGCACTACCTCATTTCCAGAAGCTCTGGGCCAGTGGCCAGCTCGGATTTCTGCCTGGCAGCCAGGCCTGCCAGAGGGCCCTGAACCGTGGGAGAAAAAGGAATCCTGGAAGTAATCCGTGTAGCCACCATGGTGATTAGCTCTGCAGTGCATGTCAATGTTGTCTGCGTCGGGATCTTCTCCCTGGAAATCGCCTACAAGCCGCAGACACCTTGTAGGCTCCTGCAGACACTTTGTAGGCTCCTGCTTGGCTCCCTTTCCTGTCCTGTCTTCTCCCATGTGTGCTTCCACCCACCTCCCCTGCAGGGCACCAGCGTCACCCCTCTGGCTGTGTTTCCTGTGCTCAAGGGTGAAGTCCCATGGGGCCTTCGGGAAGCCCCTAGCAGACATCCATCACCCAGTGGCCGTGGAGATGGAGCAGTCCCGGCTGCTGGTGCAGAAAGCTGCCCACCTCGGGGACGTGGCAGGAAATGAGATGGGAGGCTGGGGGCCCCACGGAGGACAGGTTGTGAAGCCGAGGTGAGGGAATCCAGTCTGGACATCTACAGACACTGACACTTCCCCATGCAGCAAAGCATGGAGAAAGAGCTTGGCTCCTTGACATTAATAACTTTGCTTTACTTCTGTTTGGAAATATCTGGGCGGCTTTTCAAAACTGGGAAAGGGACAATGAAAAAGTTCCGAACTTTCTGTCTGTTGGCTTGGTGAACTTCTGTCCAAGACAGCGGGGCGAGGGGCCACGCAGTTGCCCGGCCTTAGCTATGACCAACCGGGTGCGGCTATCAGGCAAACTGAGGAAGCAAGGGAACTAAACAAAAGAGATTTATTTTCAGGAAGAGCTGGAAGCAGCTCTTTCTGAGGACTCTCGTGGGCTGGCATGATGCTCACAGCGAGCCCTGCCTTCTCCAGCTCTTCACAGGGCAGCCTCCACCCCTCAGCTGAGAAGTCTCAGTAATGGGAGGGCAACCCAGGCTCAAGGTCCCAGCTCCTTGGCATTCTAGTGCCAGATATGGGGGAGGATCACAGGGGCCTCCCTTGAATGCCTGACCCAGGGCAGATCCTTGCAGCTCGATTCCCCAGAGTCCTGGCTGGCCTTGGTCCCTTGTCACATCAGTGACAGGGCTGGCTGTGACCTTGAGGGGAGTACAAGCCACTCCTCGTTCTGTGCTGTGTGTGCTGGTGATGCTCCCCGTGATCTGGGAAGATGTCCGTGTCCCCACGTTCCTGAGCCTATCCTTGGCCTGGCACTTGCTCACAACATCCTGGGTCACCCCTGTAGTCACTACCACCGAGTTCTCCACGCCATCTCACTAGGTGCCAGGCACACCCCACGCACCAGGCAGGGGCTGCTTACAGAGCTTGTGGTCCAGCTGGACCTCAGGTCTCTGTTCTGAGCTGCTGTTTCCACTCCTCCTTGTGAAACTGATGGTTCTTCCAAGCAGTCTGCCCTCAGGTGTGCCCTTCTAACCACATCTCCTCCTCGTCCTTGCAGGTTGCAGCTTTAGATATTGCCATGATGAAAATGGTGGCCCCATCCACGGCCTCCCAGGAGACCGATGGCATTATTCCGGCGAGCACAGACAGTGGACTGCTGTCTCATTTGAACTTCCCTTGCCTTCAGCCGCCCAACCTCCTAGAAACTCCAGCAGCTGCCTATTGTTGCCATGATGTGATTTTCTGTTTCCTCCTCAAATCAACCCTATAAGGGGGCCCCATTCCTACTCCATTTTGAATATGAGGAAACAGGGGCCCAGAAAAGTTAAGTGACCTGTCTAAGGTCACTCAGCCTGCAATATCTGATCTTGGAGTTTTAGGAAATCTAGGTCCCTAATACACCGGAGCCTGGCCTCCTAACCATTCAGTGATGTCTCCTTCCCAAATCTGAACCTAGAGATCTCCTGGTGGCAGATGTCACCTAGCAGAGGGGACAGTAGGGATGACCCCACCTGAAGTCTTCCAGAACCTAAGTTATCATGCAGCTGTCAGGGGACATCCACAGGAAGAGAGCTGTTCTGAGCCGTTCTGAGCCAGGCACTTGTTCCTGGGGCCCTCGGGGATAGGGGCTCACCCAGGGCTTCCTCCCTTCCCACCTTGTGTCTTCCAAGCCTTTGGAGCAGCAGGGCTGAGCAGCAACTACCTCTTGGCTCTGTTCTTTGCCTGGGCCCCTGCGCAGCGCTTTGCCGGCAGCCTTGACGAGGTGCACCGGGCAACAGTGGCTGAGATGGAATTGGAGGAAGAGGCAGCTGGAATGTCCCCACCCCGCCTGCAGTGCCCCAGATGGTCAGTGATGTGCTCTGAAAGGGGTGGAATGTGTAATTCTTGCACCCTACCCGGCAGCTCTATCTTGGGACGGTCACTGCGAACTCAACCTTCTTGAGTCCCCACAGAAGACATTTCTGTGAGTTTGCTGTTTCAGGCAAGGAGGAAGGGGGTGAGCTGAGAGCTGAGTGGGTTGTGTACAGAGCCTGGAAAGCTGGTCTCCAGCCTGGTGCCAAGCTGGGCAGTCCGTGTCTCCTTGTTCTCTGGCTGTGGGGTGTAAAGGCTGTGGGAGTCTGGATGCATATTAGGAGCCCCGTGCTTGCACCCAGACCCGCGGACTTCCTACTCCTTAGGGCCCTCCCCAGCCAGCAGAGGGGCAGCCAGGACTGGAAACAGCCCAAGGACCCAGGGCCAGAGCGCTCCCGGGAAAATGAAATGAACCCAAATCATGAAGCCATTGGCATGTGATTTTCTTTGTTTGAATGTCCACAGCCCAGAATGCTAATTAAGATATTATTTTGGAAATGGCTTTTGGGGACACAAGGGAGTAAGAAAATACATCAGAGACTTAGTGGGTATTCTTAAAAGGAATTGAGAATAAAGGTTTGCACTAGAGCCCCTCTGTCTCAGTGCATCCATTCCCTCCTGACCGTTGTGTTTACACAGGATCTTATCAAGTGCATTGGCTATATGAGTGGGGGGTTCAGATGCTGTGACCCTGGTAGGTCCTGAATCAGCCCTCTCACTGACGCGCATATAAATGTTACCAAAGGACCATACTCGCTGTGCGCAAGGGCCCCTACAACTTCCACACCCTTTCACCTGCTTCATCGTCATATTTTGGGGGAGGGGAGATGGCAGACAACATCCCATAACAATTGAGAGAGCAATATTCCCCTCTTTGGGGAAGGTAGAAATGCTCACTGCTTGAGGTCTGAGTTCTTCGAGAAATAGGTGACCCATGGGCCCAGGTGGCATGCAGAGAGAAGCCACTGGCTCTTAGGACCCAGTCTGCTAATGTCATAATTTGTGAGGATGTAGCCAAAAGCTAGCTGCCCTTCCTGGGTTGGTCCAGATGGGCAGGGACTGTCCAAATCTGCTGCACTGCAGACTTGCCCTCCTCAAGAGCAGTGCTTCACCCAAGAGAGCGGCCACCAGCTCCAGCCAGGGTGTGCCATCCGGGTACTGGAGAGTCTTGGGTGACTTGTGAAAGGGCTCATCAGAGATTCGTGCCTCAGCAGTCTGGGGCGGCAAGCCCTCCTCAACTATCCTGCTGGCTGCTCTTGAAAGATAAAGTTCAATTCAGACCCCTAAGCTAATGGCTATTACAACACTAGGCACCCTGGCAAACAGTCCTTTGTCAACTCTGGCAGGGTCCTAGCACAGCCCCAGTTCTTGCCTCTGGCCACAGGAGGGACTCCTGGGTGGCTCAGTCGGTTAAGCGTCTGCCTTCCGTCCAGGTCATGATCCCACGGTCTGGGAATTGAGCCCCTCATCGGGCTCCTTGCTCAGCAGGGAGCCTGCTTCTCCCTCTGTCTGCCTCTCCCCCTGCTTGTGCTCATGCCTGCTCTCTCTGACAAATAAATAAATAAATAAATAAATAAATAAATAAATAAATAAAATCTTTAATAAATAAATGAAGGAAGGAAGGAAGGAAGGAAGGAAGGAAGGAAGGAAGGGCCTGGGCTGGTGGCCTGCCACATCATATGGCACTCAGAATTTCTCTCATAGGGGTGCCTGGGTGGCTCAGATGGTTAAGTGTCTGCCTTTGGCTCAGGTCATGATCCCAGGGTCCTGAGATCGAGCCCCGCATCGGGCTCCCTGCTCAGCGAGGAGCCTGCTTCTCCCTCTCCTTCTACTGCTCCCCCTGCTTGTGCTCTCTCACTCTGTCAAATAAATAAAATCTTAAAAAAAAAAAAAAGAATTTCTCTCATGGCCTCTGAGGCCAACCTTGCCAGTTCAGTCAGTACTGCAGCTACAGGGATGACGATAGAAGCTGTGCTGTGGGACAGCCTCCCGGCTCCCTCAGATCCTCTGCTGCAAAAGCTCTGGGCACTCCAATGCTGCACAAAGTACGACAAGTCACAGAAGTCTTCAGGAGGCAACCTCCAGCAGCCCCTCACACAGGGTGTCCAATTCTGGTAAAAAATTCTACTCATCAGTGTTAGCTGCACCCCAGCTCAGGGCCTGGCACAGTCTAGGCATTGGGGAATGTTCAGGTAAACAAAACAAGAGCTCACATCTCACTAGGGGATGGCAGTGAGCATCCCCAGACAGTGGTGGGTGACATGGTAGGTACTGCTGGGCAGGTGGAGGGGTGGGCGCTTGGGAGCTTAGGGGACTCTTTCCAGAAGATGCTTTTGAGCCATTGGTGCATGACAAAAACAGGCAAGGGTGCTCCAGAAGGCCCTGGTTAGCAACCCAGTAGGTCTGGGTTGAGGAGCCGAGACAATAGAGATGCCAGGTCACGAGGGGCCTCAGGGGCCTTGGTCAGGAGTTGGTGTTGATTCTAAAAGTAACAGGGGCACCTGGGCAGCAAACTTCGTTAAGTGTCTGCCTTCGGCTCAAGTCATGATCCTAGGGTCCTGGGATCGAGCCCCGCATTGGGCTCCCTGCTCATCAGGGAACCTGTTTCTCCCTCTCCCTCTGCTTCTCCTCCTGCTTGTGCGTGCACTCTCTCTCTTTCTCTCAAATAAATAAATAAAATCTTAAAAAAACAATAAACGTAACAAAGTGGTGAGTTTAGAAAGTGGTGTGATATGACTTGATTTGAGTTTTAAAAAGATCCTTCTGTTCTCCAAAGTTCACCAGAATGAAGAAGGAATTAAGGAGGATTACAGCTGGCTTAAAGTTCCCTAACACTGCACACAGCTCTAAAAGAACCACCTGCGAAATTAAAAGAGAGAGAGAGAGAGAGAGAGAGAGAGAAGGAAGTGGGGGCAGAGCCTTAAGAAGATACAGAGCAGGGGCGCCTGGGTGGCTCAGTTGTTAAGCGTCTGCCTTTGGCCCAGGGCATGATCCCAGGGTCCTGGGATCGAGCCCTGCATCGAGCCCTGCATCGGGCTCCCTGCTCTGCTGGGAGCCTGCTTCTTCCTCTCCCACTCCCCCTGCTTGTGTTCCCTCTCTCGCTGGCTGTCTCTCTCTCTGTCAAATAAATAAATAAAATCTTTAAAAAAAAGAAAAAGAAGAAGAAGAAGAAGATACAAAGGATCCAGAGAATATAGGAAATCTAACCTGGTCCTAATCTGATGTTTTTTCCACCTCCAACAAACAGTTGACATTTCCGACAAGCCAATGTGTTAACAAATGGAACGATGCTCTCAGCGTTGTGCTTCTCTGGAGTGCGAGTCAGTTGTGGTTGCGGGTGCACGCATGGGCGTGAACAAGCTTGGTGTGGTAATGATCATGCCTGACCAGTTTTATTTGTGAAACACTAAACATCTTGCCACCATCCTTACGTGGCTGGACCTGTCTTCTTCTTAGCTGTGGGAAAGGGAACAACACGTGATCATAACATGCTAATGATTTTTCCCTCTCACAGCAATATTCTATCCCAAAGCATCTGAACGCACATTCCTCCGTTCCTCTCTTGACAAGCATGGGGGACTGGACTTCTGTAGGGCTGAACCCTCCCCAGTGATCCTGTGACAGTCAAACGTCCACAGGGTCCTATCAGGAGTGACGACTCTGGTGAGACCTTGCAGCCCTTCCCGTTCTCCCAGCTCCTCATTCTCCCTGCAGCAACTCGTGGACGTGGCATCCGCAAGCTGCCCATGCTTGCCCAAGCCCCAATTTCAGATACTATCAGATAATTCCATAATAATCCTACAGAGGCTGAAAGAAAGACTGACTACCAGACACCTCTCCCGGCTGGGGCCCCCTCAAGACAGCAGCTGGAAATGATCTCAAAGAATAGGCTCCGTATTCTCCGCCACATACCCCCCATCTCAGAGTTTCCCCTGGCGGCTCAGAGATGCCCATTACCTGTCAGCAGCCAGGGCTGCAGAGCTCCCCAGGGATAACGTGGGCGTGCCAGGCTCTGTTGCAGCTTGCCCCTCTGCAGTCATAGTGAAACCCCGTGTCAGCCCAGGGTTGAAACAATGGTTGAACATCTCTGAGACATGTCAGTTGGTATTTATACGGCCCTCTGTGCTGCCACGTGGCTACAGACTTGTACCCTCTGTCAACCTCGCTAATGTGTGTGAGCATCAGAGCACACGGATGGAAGCGTCTCAGACTGCAGCAACCTGGGGTCCAAATCTGCAATTGTCTATCTGTTGGATAAGCACCCTGGGAGCAGTTTCTTTTAACCAAGATGGCTGACTAGAGAAATGGCTTCTGGGCATTCTGTATCATATCAGCACTAAATAGATAACACAGAGTAAAGAGCTGTCAAAGAGAAAGGCAGATGCTAATTGCAATGGGAAGGACAGACATTAATCAATATTGTACTGTTGCAACAGGCCAGAGGGTCCAGCATAAACTGACCTCAACCTCCATTTTTATAGTGAGCATTTTCAAGGGAAGGAGGGGTGGTGGGGGTTGTACAGGAAATTTCCTGCTGGTCTACAAAAAGCAGGAAGTGGGGGCTGGTCCATGTGAAACCCATTTGGGTTTCCTAACTGGCACTTGCTTATTGAAGTTGGGCTCCGGGCCTCCCAGAGAGTGGGAGTCAAATACCCTTTCCTGGGGTGTTGGCTGGAACAGAATACCTTTTTTTGGGCAGCTTGAATTGTTTCAGGCAGCACTTTTCCTGGGGGCTGAGGTCATTGTAGAGATGCAGCCTCGAGTTGTTAGAAACTATGTTGCTGTTTGTTCAAATCTTTTGATGTGGTGGTGTGGGGGTGGAGGGAAGACTAAATAAATCTTTGTGCTGAGAGTCTGCAGTTTTTACAGGCCAACTTTGAGGGCTACTTGAGAAGAAAGCTCAGAGAAGCTGAGCAGAGTTTGGTTAAAGAGAGAATCTTCGTCGGCTACGGATCTGGATTCAAATGGCCCTGGGTTTGAACCCTGGCTCCGTGACAGACTAGCTGGGCGATGTTGGAAAGCCATTTTTCATCTACTAGAGCTGGTTTCCTCAACTGAGAAATGGGGAGAACAGTCCCTCCAGGACTGTTTGGGGATGAGAGGAGATGATGAACGGCTTGTTAGAAGCCTGCAGTATCCATACGTGTTTCTTATTTGGCTGGAGTCCAGAGGGGGCTGAAGAGGAGGCCGTGCTTCAGTTGAGATTTAGGCCTGCAGGGGCTCCAGGGCCGAGGCCCGGCTGGCAACAGCTAAGACTGCAACATTTCTCAGACTACAATGTCCAAAGGAATCACCTGGGGATCTGGTTAAAATGCAGAGTGTTTAATTCAGCAAGTCTGGCAATGCTGCTTGCTTGGGGCCCCATCTGGAGAAGCAAGGATGAAGCATGTGGCTAGAACGCCCCTCACTTGACCCCTGGGAGTGAGGCTGTACCACGTGGATGGAATAATAGCTATGAGGTATTCAGTACCTATTAGGTGCAAGAACCATCTCTATATTATTTGAACCCTTACAATAATTGGCCGCTGCTTTTTCTCTGCCCATTTTAGAGGTGAGGAGCCTGAGGCTCAAAGAGACTTGTTTAAGGTCAGTGAATTCGAACCTGAATTCGGGGACTGCAGAGCTCTTTGCACTCTGAGGCATGGATTTTTATGATCTCTGTGGGGCTTCCTGAGAGGTGCTGGCTGCCTCACCTGGAAAAGACGGAGGAGGAAAAGGAAGCCCTACCTAGTCAAGGGGAGCATGTCCTGCCATAAAGAAAGTATATGAATTTTCCCCAATGATTCTACTTTCCAAGCTGGGTAATCTTGGGAATACCTCCTTACCGCCTTTCAGGGGCAGCCAGCACGGAGTGGAGGGATCTGCTCTGCTGCCTGGCTGCATGTGTGGTGTGGTGAGCTAGCGTAAGCATGTCACAAGATTCTGTGTGTGTGCAAATAAGGAGGGTAGCCGGGGCCCAGGGCTGCGCCACATTACCTCCTGCTTCTGAGGCAGAATAGCTTCCTATTTAAATGTTGCTTTGGGGGCACCTGGTGGCTCAGTTGGTTGAGCATCTGACTCTTGATTTCAGCTCAGGTTATGATCTCAGGGTCATGGGATCAAGCCCCATGTTGGACTCCATGTTCAACAGGGAGTCTACTTGGGATTCTCTCTCTCCCTCTGCCCCTCTGCCCCGCACTCTCTCTAAATAAATAAAATCTTTAAAATAAATAAATAAATGTTGTTTTGAATTGCCTACCTCACATATATTTTTTTGGGGGGAGAGCTTCCATTAGATAGAATCAGTGTCCCAGAATGGATGGATACTAACTAACCAAATATCTAAACTCTCACCATTCGTGACTCCAAAGGACACTTTAGTTACCACCTGTTTTAGAGAGCAGGTGGAACTAGATTATTTTCAACATGAAAACACACAATTGGGCTCTAACCAGGAAATGTTCCGGAGTATTGCAAAGCTCAGAGTGTGTATCTTCTCAAAGCAACTGAAAGGACTCTTACTCAGCTTGCTGCTTCTCCCAATGAGCTCATCACAGTGGGAGGACAACACTAATTCATGTCCAAGTGTTCACATCTCTCCCTGCCACACTGAGTCATGCTAAAAAGAAATTTCATTGTGCTTGCTTCCATCCTCCCCCTGCTTCACTCTTCTGCCCTTTAAAGATATTTTGCTTTTGTCAGCTCAATTCCTGACAATGAGTCCACAGACTAAGGGCAATGGAGAGCAAGAGAGAAAGTTAGATCTAAAGAAAAAGTGAATTTTTAAAAAAAATCAGAACAAAGACTTAAGAGCAAGAAAACGAACCGAAAGAAAGAAGAGAGAAGAGACCAACGCACACTGTCAGGGAGAAATCTAGGTGGAGAGTTAAATTTTAGTTAATGCTCTGGACAGACTGAACCACATGGAACCACAAGTGTATTAGGGTTTCAGCACATCTAGTTGATTTTGGTCTGCAGTGTTTGGATGACTTGGAATTGAAGATTGTGTGAAAGCAGCTGACGAAGGCTAATGTGGTTATGGAAGACCTCCCCAAGGGATGGGATTTGGCCAGAATCTTGATAGGTAAGATTTCTTTAAGCAGAGAGGGTAGGATGGACATGGGGAAGATGGGCCTCCAAAACAAAGAGACCAGGGGTGCGTGGGTGGCTCAGTCAGTTGAGCACCTGCCTTCAGCTCAGGTCACGATCCCAGGGTCCTGGGATCGAGTCCCGCATCAGGCTCCCTCCTCGGTGCGGAGCCTGCTTCTCCTTCTGCCTCTGCCTGCCGCTCTCCCTGCTTGTGCTCTCTCTCTGTCAAATAAATAAAATCTTAAAACAAAACAAAGAGACCAGGGGCAGGAAAGCTGCTGGTGGGAGGTGGTGAGCACCACAGGAGAACAAACTAAAATAAATAAACCTGTGAACCAATGTGTACGCTATACCGAGACACGCAACCATGCACGCTGGCAGGGACCCATGCACATTGCTGCCCACTCTCTCAACACATATGAATGTCTGTAAGCTCACGAATTTCTCCTTCCTCTCCCCACAACCGAATTCATGGCTTCCCCTTCTTGGCGAACAGCACAGGCGGAAACATCAGCATCATCTTCCACTCTCCTTCACTTAGCTCTCACACAGCAAGCCATCATTTCTACCTCCACGTGCTCCCTCCCAGCCATCCCCATTGCTTTTAACGAGGCCCTTGTCATCTCTCATGTCAGCTCTTTGCCACTAGCTTGTCTCCTCTCTATGTCGTCTCCAGAGGATCCCTCAAAGGACATATGCAAACTTGTTACTTCCAGGCTTAAATATCTTGATTAAGAGAAATGATAAAAATGATACTACAGGGGCGCCTGGGTGGCTCAGTTGGTTAAGCATCTGCCTTCAGCTCAGGTCATGATCCCAGGGTCCTGGGATCAAGCCCCACAACAGGCTCCCTGCTCAGTGGGGAGCCTGCTTCTCCTTCTCCCCCACTTGTGCACACGTGCTCTCTTTCTCTCAAATAAATAAATAAATAAATAAATAAATAAAATCTTTAGAATAAAAAAATGATACTACAAATGACAGTACAAGACTTACAAGAAAGCTACAGTGATCAAAACAGCATCATACTGGGATATAAAGAGACAGATCCAGGAAACAGAATATAGTTCAGAAATACTCAACTACTTAAGGGCACTTAGTATACTAAAAGATGACTTTTCATATTGGTGGGGGGGAAAGATGAATTATTGAATAAGCAGTGTTAAGTACCCTGAGAAACATCTTTAAAAAAAAAAAGAAAGAAAAGAATTGGATCTCTAAATCTTTCCTTCTACCAAAATTAATAAAAGAATCACATTTTAGAGTTTAAAATACAAGGAATAAACGTACTAGAAAATAAATAAACCTGCAATAAATTGTGGTGGGAAAATTAGATAACCAGATGCAGAAGAATGAAATTGGACCCCCATCTTACATCGGTCACAAAAATTAACTTGAAATAGAATAAAGACTTAAACATAAGACCTGAAGCCATAAAACTCCTAGAAAAAACTACGGGAAAAGCTGCTTGACATTGGCCTTGGCAAAGGTTATTTTGCATATGACTCCAAAAGCACAAGCAGCAAAAGCAAGAATTAATAAGTGGGATTACATCAAACTGAAAAGCTTCTGCACTGTGAAAGAATCAACAAAATGAAAAGGAATGGAATGAGAAAAATATTTCAGGGCACCTGGGTGGCTCAGCCCAGCATTGGGCTCCCTGCTCAGTGAGAAGCCTGCTTCTCCCTCTCACACTCCCCTTGCTTGTGTTCCCTCTCTTGCTGTCCCTCTCTGTCAAATAAATAAATAAAATCTTGGGGCGCCTGGGTGGCACAACGGTTAAGCGTCTGCCTTTGGCTTAGGGCGTGATCCCGGAGTTATGGGATCGAGCCCCACATCAGGCTCCTCCGCTATGAGCCTGCTTCTTCCTCTCCCACTCCCCCTGCCTGTGTTCCCTCTCTCTCTGGCTGTCTCTCTGTCAAATAAATAAATAAAATTTTTAAAATAAATAAATAAAATCTTTAAAAAAGAGAGAGAAAAATATTTCAAATTAATATCTAATAAGGGGTTAATATCCAAAAGATATAAAGAACTCACACAACTCAATGGCAAAAACAAAACAAAACAGAACAAAACAAAGAAACAACAACAAAAATTCCCTATCCAATTAAAAAAATGGACAGAGGAACTAATAGACATTTTCCCAACGAAGACACACAAATGGCCATCGGGTACATGGAAAGATGCTCAATGTCACTCCTTGTCAGAGACAAGGAACCACAATGAGATACCATCTCACACCTGTTAAAATGGCTACCATCAAAAAGACAGGAGATAGTTAAGTGTGGGTGGGTACATGGAGAAAAGGGAATCCTTGTGCACTCTTGGTGGGAATGTAAATTGGTGCAGCTACTATGGAAAACAACATGAAGTTTCCTCAAAAAATTTAAAATAGAACTACCATGGGGCACATGGGTAGCTCCATCAATTAAGCGTCCAACTCTTCATTTGGACTCAGGTCATGATCTCAGAGTCGTGGGATGCAGCCCTGTGTGGGGCTCCGAGCTCAGTGGGGAGTTGGCTTGGGATTCTCTCTCTCTCTCCCTCTGCCCCTCCCTCCTGTGCATGCTCTCTCTAAAATAAATAAATAAATCTTTAAAAAAAAAAAAAAGGAAAAAGAAAGAACTACCATATGGTCCAGCAATCTCACTTCTGAGTATATATCCAAAGGAAGTGAAAACAGGATTTTGAAGAGGTATCTGCACTTTCATGTTCACTATAGCATGATTCACAGTAGCCGAGATACAGAAACACCCCAAGTGTCCAGCAACTGATGAATGGATAGAGAAAATGTATATAAATACAATGGTATATGGTTCAGCCATGAGAAAGAAAGAAATCCTGACATTTGCAACAATATGGATGAACCTTGAAGGTGTTATGCCAAGTGAAGTAAGTCAGACAGAAAGATAAATGCCTTTTGATCTCTATTATACTTGGAATCTAAGAAGCCAAACTCACAGAAAGGTGGTTACCTGGGGCTACGTAATGAAGGAAATGGCGAAATGTTGGTCAAAGGGTATAACCTTCTAGTGATAAGATGAATAGGTTCTGGGGATCTGGTAGGGTGTGGTGATTACAATGACCAGTGATTAAAATGACCGTTTTATACTTATATACTTGAAAGTTGTTAAGAGAGTATATTTTAAACGGTCTTACCACACACAAAAAGAAATGGTAACTATGTAACATGATGGAGATGTTAGCTACTGCAATAGTGGCCATCATTTTGCAATACGTAAGGGGATCCAACTGTGAATTTACACAATGTTATATATCAATTATATCCCCATAAAGTTGAAAAATAACAGAAAAAATATAGAAGACATTTAAAAAATAGTCTGAGGGGCGCCTGGTTGGATCAGTTGGTTAGGGCATCTGCTTTCAGCTCAGGTCATGATCTCAGGGTTCTGGGATTGAGCCCCATGTTGGGCTCCCTGCTCTCTCTCCCTCCGCCCCTCTGCCTGCTTGTGCTCTCTTTCTCTCAAATAAATAAATAAAACTTTAGAAAAAATAAAAAAGAAAAGAAAAAATAGTCTGAGTGGAAGAGGTTTTCTAGGCATGACATAAAAGCCAGAGACATAAAACACAACACTGGACAGGGGTGCCCGGCTGGCTCTGTGAGAAGACCATGTGACTCTTGATCTTGGGGTCATGGTTTCCAGCCCCATGACGGCTATGGAGATTACTTAAATAAATACATAAATTAGAGAAAAGAAAACACTGGACAACCTCCCCTCCCAAAACACCACCAACAAAAAAAACCCTTAAGACAAAACCAAAACCAAAAAAGGCATCAACTAAGTAAAAAGATTAACGATGACTGGCAGAAAATATCTGCACCATATACGAAATGAACGAAATGCTAATTGCGTTGACATACATAAAGCACCTACAAATCAGTTTTAAAGACACAGACAACAATCCAATGGAAAAATGAGCAAGGTACCTCAACAGTTTGTAGCAGAGGAAGAACACATGACTTCATGTAGGCAAGATGTTCAAGCTCACTCCTGAAAAGGGAAATGCAAATTAATGTGACAGTGAAATGCTATTTTTCACCTATTTGATTAATAAAGCTTAAAAAAACATGATAAATTGTATTGGTGCGGGTGTGAGGAAACTCATATATGACAACAGGGGAGTGGGTGGGAGGGGGGAAGGGGAGGGCGTTGTAAATTAATCAAACCTCTATGGAGGGTAATACAGCAATATCTACAGTTAACATTTGAACAACGCAGAGGTTAGGGGCACTGACCTCCCATGCAGTCGAAAATCCACATGCAACTTTTGACTCCCCCAAAACTTAACTACTAATAGCCTATCGCTAACCAAAAGACACCGATCCCATGCATAAATAGTCAATCAACACGTTTTGTATGTTATACGTATTATGTACTGCATTCATACAATTAAATCGGCTAGAGAAATGAAGATGTTAAGAAAATCGTAAGGAAAAGAAAATATATTTACAGTACTGTAAAAAATTTGCATGGAAGTGGACCTGCACAGTTCAACCCTGTATTGTTCAAGAGCCAACATATAATTAAAATTATAAATATCCCTTGATTTAGCAGCTCTGTTTCTATGAATTTCCCAAGTCAGTCCAGGATATATACATTTTGGCATTGTTTATAATGGCAAAAGTTTGGAAACAACCTAAAAGCCCAACCGTAGGAAATTCATTAAATAAAAACTGTACATGAATCCAGTGGAATTCTATGTAACTGTTATAGAGAATGGGGACACGTTTATTGTGTGCTGGTGCAGAACCATCTCCCATACACATTATTAAGTGAACAAAGCAAGATGTCTTGGGGAAGGGGAAGTGGGGACTGAGTGCCGCATTCAGATAAGAAGGAGGTTCACTTTTCAGTTTATCTCTGCAGCTGATCTCCAAACCTATTGCCCTTTCTTCCGGGGCACACAGCTCATTTTCCAGACTCCTTATATGGAGGAATGGCCATGTGACTGAAGACCCAATGAAACGGGCTCAGCCATAAAAACTTCCCTGTGCCATCTTTCACGCTTTTTTCTCCTCTGGTTGTCTGAAATGACGCTGAGCTCCACCGTGGTTTTGGGAATCAGGTATTAACCTCAGAGTCATACAAGGAAAAGAGGCTGGGTCCCTGGGCTTCTGCCTAGAAGGGAGCATCTGTGTGAGACACAATGTGAGCAGGGACTCGACTGTATGTAGTCACTGGAATTTTGTGGCATATCTGTTGTAGTAGCTCTGTTAATTATTGTGTTATCCTTTTGACATCACACTAGCTCCTTAAAGCGAAACAAAATACACACACACACACACACACACACCACATACCCCACATACCATGTGAGTCTCCTTCAGACCTTAGAACCCTTTGCCTTGTGCTTAATATCCGGCATTGGTCAACCTCTTCAGCCTTAGCTCCAGCGGCCGGAGACTCAATAGCTGCAACCCATACACTTGCTGCCTAGATCTGCCCCTTTCCTCTGCTTCTCTGCTGTCAAAACACAGCCCGGATCTTCCTGCCAGGTTTCTTCACTCCTCCTCGGACTTCTGCTGATATTATCTGGTTGAAATGCACACAACTGACCTAGTATCCATCCCCCTTCCTAGTGAATCTACTCTGACTCCTCCCTGTCCCCCCAGTGCCCAGCTCCAGGATGTTCCCGGAATTAAACAGTTTGCAAGATCCTTGCCCCCACCCCTGCTCTCTTGTAGTCCTTTCTCCACAGAATGAGAAACCAGTGAGTTTAAGATGCAAATCAAGCAAGCCATCCTCTGTGAACTCCTCACATCTGTGTGTAAGATTTTCCGAAGACAATTCAGGTCTCACCTGTCACTTCCTGACCAAGGGGTTTAAAAGCAGTGCTCTCTGCTCCAATCGTGTCTTCACCCTATTCGTTATCTTCGCATTCCTTACCACTTTCCGAAATTACCTCGTGTTTGGTTTAAGGTCAGCCTCTCTCACTAGAGCGTAAGCCCGGGTAAGTCAGGGCCAGGGTTGCTCTGGGTCAGGCCTGTTCACGTTAGGGTTCAGGCACACATTCAGAGTTCAACGCACGCTGAATTCGCTAGGTCGGGTTATTGCACATACCCGGTGCGCCACGCGGGGGGCGGTAGCGGGACACAAAGGGGAGCCGAGGGGGATCACCCCAGGGCTGGGGGCCGGAGGAGGGGGCGCCGCCGCGCAGCTCCGACAGGGACCGGGGGGGGGGGGGGGGCGAGGAAAGGGGAAGGAGGGGAGGTGACGGGCACGCCCCCCACCCCCGCGTCCCGCCCCGCGTCAGCCCATTGGCGGCCGCGCCAGGGGCGGGGAGAGGTCGCGGTCGCCGTGACCCCCCCCCACCATCTACCCCCCCAGCAGCGCCAGCCGGCTGCCGGGCACACACTGTCCACGCAGCGTCCTGCACGGCCGCTCCCTCCTCAGCATGTTGCGCACCGCTGCGCTCGCCGCCGCTGGCCTCGGGCCCCGCCTGGGCCGCCGTCTCCTGTCGGCCGCTGCCACCCAGGCGGTGCCGGCCCCCAACCAGCAGCCCGAAGTCCTCTACAACCAGGTGAGGCCGCCGGCCCCGGGGCTTTGTTCTCTCGGGGAGAAGGAGCCCGCCGGGTGGAAAGGCCCTGGGTCTCTTTGGGCCCCAGTTGACCCAGTTGGGGCTCGCGGGGTTTGCAGCGCTTGGGCTTTACGCACACCTTCCTTTCCTTCCGATCCGGCCTTGGGCCGCTTGTTTGTTCTCGTCCGGCCGCGGTCCGTTTTCCTGCGCCAACTCTCGGGGTTCCGTTCTCCGCCCCTCGGCCTTAGTCGCCGCAGAGTCTGCAAAGGGCTTTCACCATCACCAACCCAGACGACGTTTCCATCAAAGTCCGTCTTAGCGGGAGCTTTTCTCTCTTTTCCTTGGTCATTTCTTACTCGTTAATTTTCGCCCATGTCCAAGGAAGTCCAAAAAACAAGAAAAGGAGGGGGCCTTCTCAGCTGAATTTCACCTATTAGCCAAGGAAAAGGCCAAGGCCCCTCGGCCGAGAGCGCCCACGTCCACTGCTGGGAATGGGGAAAGGGTGCGGGACCTTCGCCTCTGGGGCGCCACCCCCAGATGGCGTCCGTGCCCTCCAAGGAGCTGGTTTTCTTCCAGCAAACCAAGGAGGGGCTTTCCAGGATAACACCGATTCTCAGAGGCCAGTTTCTTGCTCAAGCAGGACTTTGGAATATTCTTTTGATCTTTGAGTTTGGGTAAAGTGCTGGACTTCACAGAGAAGGAAATCGTTGTGAAGAGTTCGGTTTGTATGTGCAACAAACTTCCCTTCTGTGAGCTTCAGATTTTCTTCTGTAAAGTGGGAGTGGGTGAGAGGGTCAGCACCAGGCCTCCTACACTTGGTGACCACCTATAGCAAGAACAGCTATTCTCTGTGCACCTGGCACCATTCTGTTCGGTCGTTTCATCCTTACAACAGTCCAGTGAGAAGGGCACTGAGATCATCTCCATTTTATATATGAACAGCCTGAGTTACAGAGAGGTTTTGTGAGTTGCCCACATATTGAAGCCAGTGGCAAAGTTGGGATTCCTATTTCGGCTCCCAAGAGAAAGCCTCTAACCAGAACATTCTGCACTACTATTGATGCAACTAGGGGTTGGAATAGAGGGGTCACTGCCGATTTATGATGCCATGATCCCTGGCTGACTACTTTCAACAGTGGACCTGCTTGTCTGGCCCAGAGCTGGGCTGCAAATGTGCACACAGGTGGTGGGTTAAGACACATCTGTGCGATAGTAAGGAGTGTTAAAAATGGTCATTTGCGAGGGAATAAAAACAAAAGATAAAATTGCCTTTGCAAAACACAAGCCCCCAGTGCAGCAGCTGTTGTTCTTTTGGTAGGCTGCTTAATGAGGAGTTCATGCTTGAAAGACTTGAACATCAGAAAGATCACGCAGAAATATCCTTAAGGGAAAGGTGTCAGCACCCCAAGCCTTTGCGGACACAAGCTCTAATTAAGATCTTCCTCCTTTGTGGTCACGTGGAGGTGAGGAAATGGCATCTAAACATTACGTGCACTTGGGTATTGTAGATAGCCGGAGTCCTGCTCTCCAGACTTAGTCTGGGGATGTGAGTTGGGGGAGAGGAGTACAATCTCCCTGAAGCTTCTTTCCTTTATCACAGTTTTTGAGATCATAAAAGTAACAGTTGCTCACTGTAAAAATACAGAGTACTGTAAAACTTCCCTCATCCCCCATTGCACTACCTCCAAGAGCACGTTAACAGGGAGGTCTGTGATCCTGCATTCTCTCTGCATTTTCTTTGCATGTGTGTGTGTGAGAAGCATGCACCAGATTTTTTTTTTTGCATAAATGAGTTACTAGCACTTACTATTCCAAAGCACTGTGTCATCGAACAAGGTATCTGAGTTATCTTTCTCAGTTAGCACATTGATATCTTTTTTATTCTTCCCAAGGTTGCAATGCATCCCACCGTGTTGGAACTGGCTCTTAAACTTCCTTGGGCTGTTTTCAGTGTTGCATTGCTGCTAACCCTGCTGGCAAGCGTGCCAAAATCTAATCTGAATACTTTGAGTCTCTAGGAGCCAGGGGCTCCAGGTACAAACTAGATCATATTACTGCACATTTCCTGGGGTGTTACTGGGCCCTTGAAGTTCAATAACTATTGTGGAGTTGAGCTTCCCCAAAAGGAGCTCTTCCAGTAGGCTTTGAAATTGCTTCTGTAGGCTAGGTTTTCTTGCCAAGGGCATTGCTGGGGAGGCGCTTTTGGACACTTCGGGCTTGTTGGGTCTCACCTGGATGGGTGGGAGGGGTGCAGGCAACAGGTCTTCTCCTTCCTACCTCCTTCTCTCAGTCCAAAAGGGGTTGAGGGGGGTGGTTTGGCTCACCTTCCTGGGGTCCTCTTGCCTCCACTTGTCTTGGGTGAGGCGGCAGGGTGGGGTAAACTTATTGATTGGGTTAGGAAGATTTCAGGACACATTCTCCTTCCCCCACTCACAAGCAGGGACCTGTAGGGGGAGCTGATGATAACCAAGCTTCTTGAAGATCAACATTTCTTATCCTTGGCGATTTCAGGGACACACCTCTGTCAACAAACTGATTTTCATTTTTCATTCTGTTTTTCTTTCCTGACTTGGAGAGTAATTAAGATCTGGAAAGATAACTCAAAGGAAAGCAAAAGGGACTGTGGCTTCAGCAAAGTAACCTCTCTGGATGGAGTGTGACTAATACGTTCATCTTCAACATCATCGATTCATGTTGGTTGATAATAAATACCCTGAGTTAAGCCCTGCTGATTTTAAAAGCTCCTGAAGTTAAGCCCCACTGGTTTTCAGAGCCAGGTATCATGGGGACTTGTCTTCCCAGTGTGAGTCACCAGTGCCTGGTGTGCCTAGTGTAGGGTTTGATCTCTTGCATTTGCTTCTCCAAGCTTGTGGTGTCCCTCCCCTTTGTGGTTAGTCTTGCCAGGGGTTTGGTTCCCAACTGTGTCTCTGTTCCTCCCACCCTTTTCAGTGTGGCCTCCTATCTATGATGAACTGTGGAAGGTCTGTTCTGCCAGTCTTCAGGTCGTTTTCAGAGTTAGTTGCATAGCTGTAGCTGTTATCTTGGTATGTCTGTGGGACCAGGTGAGCTCAGGATCCTCCCACTCTGCCATCGTCCTGACTCCCCATGTTGGTTGATAAATAATAACGAAGACCAGAATGTTGTTAGATACCATGTTGCGCTCTGGATTCAGACCGCCTGCCACTCATTAGTGTTGACTTAGGCAGGTTCATTCATTCAACAGACAATTCCTGAGTACTCCCAGTTCCAATGAACAAAACAGACAGGAACCCCTGCCTGTGGGAAGTTTGTGGCTGGGATGGTGGAGATAGACAAGTAAGTGAAATGCATAGTATGGCCAAGGCAATCAGCGCTATGGAGAAAAACAAGGCAGGGAAGAGGGGGCTACGGAGGGTGGTACAATTATTTAACACTGCACCTCAGCTACCACATCTGTAAAATGGGGTAAAAATCCCATCTACATCCTAGGGTTGCTGTGAGGATGGAGTGAGGTCATCCTTATACAGCCCTTAGCAAGTGCCCGGCTTGTGCCTGTGAGGGCATCCAGCCTCACATAAGGCTACTTATGCAGCCTTAAGTAAAAGCTGGGATAAGGGTGATGCTGTTAAGCTTATGAGATAATGGTGATGTAACTCCATTATGTGGGTGCTGTTGTAGTTGTAATTTGTTTCCTGAAGGGGTAAGCTAGGTTCTGGTAAAGTTGAACGGGAGTTTGGGGTGAATTAAATTTGTGTCTCTATTCTTAGCCTCTTGACCACAGCACTCAGGAACTAAAGAGAGAACTGACAAAAAGGAAATTAAGAAAGGATCTCCGTGGGGCGCCTGAGTGGCTCAGTGCCAGCTTCTCCCTCTCCCTCTGCCCCTTCCCCCTCCTCATGCTCTGTCTCTGCCTCTCTCTTTCTCTCAAATAAATAAAATTAAAAAAAAAAAAGAAAAGGAAAGAAAGGATCTCCCTGTATAGCATTTTTCTGGTTATAATATTAATACGTCCTCAGTACCAAAAGTCAAGCATTACAGAAGTCTAGAAGGTAGAAACTCATGGAAATATATATAGGCATACACAGATGTTCATTGCCCTGTAATTTACATTAGCAAAAACCTAGGAAGCCAGCTTTCCATCCATGGGGAAACAGAAGAACAACATGTGCTATGGTTAAAGGAACGAATAATTCAATGCATGCAGTAGTTACAAGAATTAGCTGGAGCTGTATGAATAATGGGTCTCAAAAACAATGTGTCAAGGCGGGAAAGGGTCTGGCTTTCTGCAGATATGAAACTTATTAAACTACCCAAACAAACTTTTACACTGAATGTGAGTAGACCTATCTCTATATAGAATGTATGTAAGTGTACTGGAAGGAATATGCCTTGGTGTGAGGGTAGTGAGTGCCTTGTGGGGGGCGGGGGTGCTGCACAGAGAATCTCTTTGCTGGTAGTGATTAAAGGGAACTTTGGCTTTATTTAAAACTTTTTTTTCATTAAAGCTAAGCAACCTGTAAGCAAATATAAAAAGAAAAAAGAAAGTGACAGGCCTCTGATATCCCACACCTGCAGATAATCACTGCTAACAGGTAGTATATACAGAAGAGAAATTTGATTTTCCTTGTTTTCCTTGGGAGATTCTTACATAATGAGCCAAAACTTACATTGGATTAAGCAGTGGTTTGAAGTGGCTTTGGAATGAATGAGTTGAGTGAAATATCTCCACACTGACCATACTGGTTTTATTGCTTGTGAAAGAGTTTTAAGATCCTCTAGAAATAATAGATTCAGGTAACAGCAGAGATTTGGAGGATTTCACCAGACCTCTCCTTGGTACCTCTGCTTCTAACAATAATTATTTTAGATTATGAATGAACACAAATGCCTCCCCAGAATCTGTGCATTTGTGGAAACACACAGAATTACAGGTGACTTGTGGTGTTGAGGTCAGGGGTAAAGGACAGATGTGTGTGTACGTGCGTACAGAGCCCCGGAACCAATAATCGTGATTACTGATCTCTTAGGATCTGTCAGGCCCTGTGCTGAGGACATAGAACTACATTTTCACCTTTTATCCCTCCGACAACTGTATGAAGCAGATATTGTAGCTGTTACAGATGAGGGAACTAGGCTCAGGGAGGTCATGTTAACTTTAAGTGGTAAGTATGAAACCAAGGCTCACCTCTGACATGCATGCCCGTAGCCACATTCTGTGCTGCCTCATGACCAGGTCCTATGGTCAAAAAAGGATGTCAGTTTTTTTTTTTTAAAGATGTATTTATTGGGACACTTGGGTGGCTCAGTCAGTTAAGCATCTGCCTTCGGCTCAGGTCATGATCCTGGGGTCCTAGAATGGAGTCCCACATCAGGCTCCATCTGCCTGCTGCTCCCTCTGCCTGCCGCTCCCCCTGCTGTGTGCATGCTTTCTTTCTGACAAATAAATAAATAAAAATCTTAAAAAAAAAAAAAGTGTTTATTTATTTGAGAAAGAGAGGTGGGGGGGGGAGAGAGAGAATCTCCAAACAGACTCCCCACTGAGCATGGAGCCCAGCATGGGGCTTGATCTCCCAACTCTGAGATCATGACCTGAGCCAAAGTTAAGAGTCGGACGCTCAACCGAGCCACTTGGGCGCCTGAAGGATGTAAATATTTAGGGGATTACTGAACTTAAATACTTGAGATCAGAAGGGAGGAACCGTGTTTGTGTTCACATGTGTATTCCCAGCCCCTAGCACCAAGATCAGAAATAAGATTGCTGCTCGGTAAATATTTATTGAAGGCATGAATGGTTGCCATTTATGAAACTATGTTTATAATCTTGTGTTCCAGTAGCAAGGAATGGGAACACAGTATTTCTACCCAGAAGGGGCTTTTTTAAAGAACTATGGAGTTAATGTGAATAAGAATGTGAAGACATGCAGGGAGGGCTAAAATTATCCAAGGGAAGTGACTGCAGCAATATAGAGGTTGCCTAATTAATGATACGCCCAGAGAACATCAACAGATTGGAAACATGCCTGCCTGGCAAACAGTCCACAGTAGTACCTATCCTCCCACGGTGAATGTGGTGAAAAATCCAGGAATGCAGAATGAAAGGCCCTGGGAGCGAGGAGAGGAGGCGAGGGTCTGGTGAGGTGCCAGAATGTCTCCAGCAAGCCTGGGGAGGTGGCTGCCCTTGGCCTTAGTACTAAACTAACCCCGAGGTTTCAGAAACGTGAATGTGTGTAGCATTTAGTGTTTTTCTTGAACTTATCTCCTCAGAATCTTGCAATACAAAAGACAGCATCTATTTTCTATTAGACATAAGTTACCTAACTGCTGTTGAAAAAGCAAATGCCAGCAAGTCTCCCCAAGACAGAAAACTGCCCCATTTGCTCCCTCACCCCCGGGGAAAGTAACATATTCGAGTGAGGTAGATTTCCTAGGTAATAGACCCCAATTCTTTTTTTTTTTTTTATTAATAATGATTTTTTATTATATTATGTTAGTCACCATACAGTACATCCCCGGTTTTCGATGTAAGGCTCGATGATTCATTAGTTGTGTCTAACACCCAGTGCACCATGCAATATGTGCCCTCCTTACTACCCATCACCGGTCTATCCCATTCCCCCACCCCCCTCCCCTCTGTAGCCCTCAGTTTGTTTCTCATAGTCCATAGTCTCTCATGTTTCATTCCCCCTTCTGATTACCCCCCCCTTTCTTTATCCCTTTCTTCCCCTACTGATCATTCTAGTTCTTATGTTCCATAGATGAGAGAAATCATATGATAGTTGTCTTTCTCTGCTTGACTTATTTCACTAAGCATTATCTCCTCCAGTGCCGTCCATGTTGTAGCAAATGTTGAGAACTCATTCTTTCTGATTGCTGAGTAATATTCCATTGTATATATGGACCACAACTTCTTAATCCAGTCATCTGTTGCAGGGCATCTCGGCTCCTTCCACGATTTAGCTATTGTGGACATTGCTGCTATGAACATTGGGGTGCATATGGCCCTTCTCTTCACTACGTCTGTATCTTTGGGGTAAACACCCAGTAGTGCAATGGCTGGATCATAGGGTAGCTCAATTTTTAACTTTTTAAGGGACCTCCACACGGTTTTCCAGAGTTAGATCCCAATTCTTTCATGCATCAAAGCTTGAATTAAAATCTTTCTAGAATGCATCCTGTCTGCTAAATTGGAGCTACTGAACACCACTGAACCTGTTCTTGGAGACCTTGCACAGGTGATGGCTGTCCAGTGCCTTGGGGTGGGGGTGGCACTGGAATGTCACTCTGTCCTCGCCTTGGTTTGGCCTCCTCCCTGGGGCCCCCAGCTTCTAGGCACCCACCACACCACCCAAGTTTCTGGACGCAGCCCAAGGATCACGTTATCCTGTAACTCAGCAGTTGTGATTTTTACACAGTCATCTGTCCCAGGTTCGCAAAGATGTGCGCCCAAGGCTGTTTGCTGTAGCAGCGCCATCAGGAACAGTGAAAGTCATCCTTAAAGTGCACGTGTGGGAAATGCTTACATAAACTGTGGTCTGTTCATATTGAGGACTGCTGTGTTGCTTAAAATAATGGGGCCATCTGCTTGTGGAATAATGTCCAAGAAAAACTGTTACTGAGAAAAGCAAGTAAAGAAATTAGAAAGTCGACGATCCCCACTCAGAGCAGACGCTCCCGCCTCTGTCCCATTCCCTGTGTACCCCAGCACCAGCACAGCTCCCCGCACACAGCTTCCATTCCTCATCCTTACTCTGCAGCCATGGGGCCCTTTGGGTTCCTCCTATCCCCAGGCTCTTCCTTCAGGTCCCCCCTCAGGTGCGGTCTGACTCGCTGGTCTGTGGCTCACTGTTGCCTGTTTGTTTCTGCTTCTTGCTTTGTTGGTCTGCTTATTGATCGCGTTTCTCCTCCCCAGGACTTGAGCTCAAGGAGCCAGGACTTTGCTTTTTCACTCAGTGCCCAGCATGGACATGGTACTCTGTTAAAACTGATCAACTGCAAGAATGAGTGAGTCCAACTTGTGCAGAACGAAGGGAGGCGTATTTATTAAAACATGGAGAAAATACGTCATGTTGATGGAAAAGCTCTAGGAGTTTTGCCTGGAGTCCAGATTCAGAGTGTCAGCTCCTGATGTCGCTAGGATGTCCCTAGGGTGTCTCTCTGCATGTTGCTCTGACTCTAGAAACTTGAGTAAGGAAGTGCAAGCTGGGAGAACCCTCTCCCAGGGTGACCGAGTTAAGCCTGTTACGGAAGTCAAGCTTTGGGTTTCGGGCCAGGACGTTATGAAGCATTTGGCCTGATGTTGGCCCTTGTGTTTACTTAAGTG
Organism: Ursus americanus; assembly: GCF_024610735.1. NCBI lineage: Eukaryota > Metazoa > Chordata > Mammalia > Carnivora > Ursidae > Ursus > Ursus americanus. The sequence goes on along the minus strand of NC_142156.1, from coordinate 16,479,838 downwards.
AATGTGGTGAAATTCTCCTTGCTCGAAGCAGAGCTTTGGCCAAGACTCAGGGTGAGAACAGTTCTTAGCCTGTGCCCCATCCCTGCCCAAGGGTGGGTCAGGGAGACCACTGAAGGCTGGCTGTAGGAGGAGGGAAAGGGGAACTTGAAATAGAAGGAAGATTCCAGCTTCCTGCTTGGCAAATTCAGGCTTATTTTATCAGGGAAAAAGAAGGATGGATTGTTGAAAATTTAACAATGGGGAGTGACCCAGCAAGTTCAGGGCTTTGAAAGGCAAATAGGTGCCAGGGAGCGGTCTTGCCACAGTCCTAGTCTAAGATCAGGGGAATGGTGTGCCTTGCCCAGGGAGGAAGGGGTGAGGACTGGGGGTTCGGCTGACTGGCCTACCTCTCTGCTTCATACTTCCTGATCTTTGCAAAATAACAATTAAAACTTCTTCGGGACAAACTTAGTATGCTGTGGTACGGGGAATAACACAGGCAGGGGTGTACGGATCTGCCTGGCTTCTGCTCCTAACCATCTTCCACCTGAGAGAGCCACAGGATCCAGTTTTGTCACAGTGACTGCTGTGGCAAGAGCCACTGGGTGCAGAGTCCTGGCTCAGGAGCTTTACACCCCTTGTTACAGTTAATCCTCACATCAGCCCAGACAGATTCTCCCCAGAGCCTGATGAAGCATCTGCAAGTGAAGGGATTGGCCCAAGGCCACAGCCGGTGAGGGGTAGAGGCGAGATTCGAACCCAGGTCTGCGTGGCTTAGAGGTTGGTGCTTTTTACACCACCCAGAATAAAACCTCAAAATCAAACTTGCAGTTGGGCAGTAAGTAAACCGTGAAGATGGAGATTAGGAAGCAAGAGTTCTGACCTCCTTGAAGGCACACCAGGGCTCTGACTGGAGGCTGGAACTGGAGGAGAACCAGGTAAAGAGTACAGGCCTTGGCGTTCACCAGGAGGGGGAAGCCAGTTCTCAGGGGAACAGGTGCGCAGGACTCGGCCCACTGGAACTCAGGGCCACTCGGCTTCAAGCCAGAGCGCTTTTTGCCACGCCCATCCCCCCACTGGAAACTGCTGATTGCCTGCTTCTCAGCAACAGGTGTCTGTTTCCCTCAAGATTAATGATCAGCCAGCTAATGTGAATCCACACGAACATACTTCCAAAGACTCTGGCTGATGTTTGCCTACGTGCTCCTGCTAAATGCCAGAAGCCTTTTACTGTAGGTGCATAGCTGCGGATTTTGCCCTGATGGTGGGGGGGGGGGGATTGTGCAAAAATACCAAATTTGAGCCTGGGAAAGTGACCCCTGGTAGACCCTTTCCTAACCAGCCCCTTCCTGTGCCACCCAATCCCGCGGGCACCGCCACAGCATTGCACACTTACTCCCCCTGAAGCTTTGTGCATACACCTGGAACCCTCACGTGCCACGTCACAAGGGGTACTGTGACGATTCTCACTGCAGAGTGAGGTGAAGTGCTTTGCCCCATGTGATACAACTACAATCAAAACAGCCTGGATTCATCCGGGTGCTCGTCCTGACCCTGTTCTTGCCCATGGAGCCAGGCCAGCGCTCCCTGGGCCCTGCTGGCCCTGAAATCTTTGGCCCTGGCCAAACTCCTGACTTTGCTTGGTGGCTTGGTCTTGTTTGTGGTCCTAGACTCTGGCCCAGAGTAACTGGAGATGACTCCCTGCGCCAGGCCATATTGGGATGCTGGGGCCAAGGAGAGCCCTTGAGGAAGGCAGGCAGAGTGGCCTTGAACAGACGGTCACCCTGTGACCTTTGCTCAGCCCTGGTGAAGTGACCAAGTGTCCCCAACCCCCAGACCAGCTTCCCCATCCTGAAGGGGAACAGCTTGCTGGGAGAGTTCTTCCCTGTCCTCCCTTGGAGGCCATCGCCTGGCTCTTAGAAGCAGAGAGTGAATTTTGGCACTTAATTAAGCAGCTTTGGATAAGGACCTTTTCTCCGAGTGAATGAAGAGGCTTCCGTCCCCCTTGACATTAGCCTCATTAAACCAGCATACAGTCTCTCTCCAGGCTTGGTTGCCGTTAATCCTCATAACAGCAACAGCAGTGACAGCGGCCAGGTGTTGAACCGAGGGCTTCCCAGGACCCACCCTCCTCTCTGATCCCATCTCCTTGCACTTCCTTCTTGGTTGGCCAATGAACTCTAGCCACTTTCGTTTTTTCTCAAATGCACCAGACTTATTCCTCCCCCAAGGCCTTTGCACTTGCTGTTCCTGCTGCCTGGACTGCTTATCCTCCTACTCTTCCTGCGGCTGGCTCCTTTTCATTAGTCGGGGCTCGAGTGAAATATCTGCTTGTGAGAGACCCTCCCACCCATCCCATCTAAAGTTCTCTGTCTTCCCCCACTTTAGGACTCTTTGTGGATCCTGTTTTCCTCCTTTGTATCTATCACTGCAATCTGAGATTGCCTTGTGTATTTCTTCTCTACTTGCTTCTCTACTGTCTGCACCTACCAGAACACAACTTCCATGAGCCAGAAAGGTCCTTATTGGATTTGGTTTCCACCGAGTCCTCAGCCTTGGAACAATGCCTGGCGCATCGCAGGTGTTCACTACATGTTTACCGGATGGTAAAAGAAAAACCTGACCCCGTTCTCACGACAACCCTGTGCAGTAGTGTGGTCGAGGAGAGATGGTTGCAAATTCATTGCTGCTCCTCCCAAGGAGCAGTGGAGGCTCTGTCCCCTCCCCGAGATCTAGACTGGGCCTGTGACTCACACCGACCAGTGGAGTTTGGTGGCAGAAATGAGGCCGTGTGACTTCAGAAGCTGGATCTTAGGAAGCCTTTCAGCTTCTGCCTGGGTCTCTCAGAACACTCTCTGGGGAAGCCAGCTGTCATGGGAGATGGCTGACGAGCCCAGGTCTGCCATACAGTCAGGAGGCCCAAGCAGATATGTATGTGGTACAGAACCCCTCTTGCACATCCAGCCCCATGCACCCTTGCTCTGCAACCCCATAAGCCAGCCCAGCCAAACCTGTGCATCTGAGCCCAATCAGTGGACACGATTGTGAGAGGATGACGAATCATTTAAGCCACCGAGTTTTGACATGTTGCGCAACAGTATGGACAACTGATACGGTAGACACGTTCTCTTCATTTCTCAGATCAAAGAAACGAAGGGCAAATGACTTACCCAAGGTCACTTGGCAGAGGGGGCATTCCAACCAGGTCGTCTCCAGGTCTGGGGCTTGAAACCTCACGCCACATCACTCTGAGGCTAATTCGTATGTGTTCTGATTTTTTTTTTTCTCCCACATCACTGGTTGTGAGTGTTGGGTTGAGAGCCGGTCCTGAGAACTTTCTTCCTTCTCATTGTAGATCTTCATAAACAATGAGTGGCACGATGCTGTCAGCAAGAAGACATTCCCCACCATCAATCCATCCACCGGAGAAGTCATCTGTCAGGTAGCTGAAGGAGACAAGGTGAGAATTGGTGACCTACCTCGGGGCAGGAGCAGGCAAGGACAATTTCATTGTTTACTTTATATGTTTTTACGTGGTTGAAACTTTACCAGGTGTGTGTTACTTTCATAACTCAAAGATGCCAACGAATATCTTTTGAGTAAGTGAATCAACAGAAACTCTTCCTTCAGACAAAGGTGCTAGATTATACCTGGGTTCCATAATTCACACAGCTGTGGAATTGTAGATTGGGAACTGAATTTGGGAACATCTAATCCAATCTCTCTTTTCTAGACCTGGAAGTTGAAGGTCGGAGAAGGGAGGTGCACACCTGGATGGAGGAATCCTGTGGGGTAGAATTTGGGTCTCCTGAGATCTAGTCTGGTGTTGGTAGTGTACTTTGTTGGAATTATATATACTTGCAATAAAAAATAGTAATAGTAATTTTAAAACTTAAAAATTAGACTTTTAGTAAAAAAAAAAAAATTTTTTAAAGAAAAGGCATTGAGAGGAGCCTGGGTGGCTTAGTCGGTTGAGCGTCTGACTCTTGGTTCCGGCTCAGGTCATGATCTCAGGGTTGTGAGATTGAGCACCATAGCAGGCTCCACGCTCAGTGGGGGATTCTCTCTTTCTCCCTCTGCCTCTCTCCCACTTGTGCTCACTCTCTCTAAAATAAATAAATAAATCTTAAAAAAAAAAAAGCATTGAAGATATTTTAAGAATGACTCTTGCCTTCAACTTTAAGACAGTTTTCTATATTCATGTATAATGTTCTGCTCTCTCTGCTAAAAGCAAATGTGAATATAGTACTTTTCTGGCTTATAGGGCAGTAAATATGTTTAATATTAATGAAAACCATGCTTCCAACCTCCTGATACACATCTCCCTATATGAAAAATGCTGTGTTGATTTTACTGCTTTTCCAAGGAGAAGAAAGCTGGTTAAAGCTGCATTTGGTGGAGACAGCCGGTCATCTTAGAAGGAATGGTTAAGTTCTCTGGGCTTGCTTCTTAGGAAGAGGGGGAAATGGTCAGATTCTAAGCATGGAGCCCTGAATGTTTCCCTCCAAAACTCTGGGGGATTCTGAAATGAAAATACAGAAATGGAAACTGTCAGGCTCCGCACTCCCTCCGTGACTCCTGCAAAGGAGAGTTGGAAGCCCCTCGGGCAGAGCCCTTCGCAGTGGGGAAGGGCTGTTCGGGCAGGTTTCCACATGGGCATTGACTGAAGTCCCATGGTTGTTTTTGGCAGCGGGGTGGGTGGTAATTGGAGGCAGTTATTGCTGAGAAGGCCTGAGCTGCCTTGGTGGGTGTTTTCCAGGAAGACGTGGACAGGGCAGTAAAGGCTGCCCGGGCTGCCTTCCAGCTGGGCTCACCCTGGCGCCGCATGGATGCATCCGACAGGGGCCGCCTGCTGAACCGCCTGGCCGATCTGATTGAGCGGGACCGGACCTACCTAGCAGTGAGTTCTCAGCCCCCTCCCCTCTCGTCCCACGTGGTGAATAGGCTCCGAGCATCCCACAGACAGCCAGGAAGGGGGCTGCGTTGCTGACATATAACTGGTCAGAATCACGTAGGCTGGACATTTTTGGGGTACACCCCTGTACCAACCAGAGGAGCCTCTCATTGTCTCCTATGATGGCTAAGAAAAATGGGGGGTGGGGAGAGGAGTCACAATGGGGAGCCTTCTCTGAGACCCCCAGGGATGGACACCTCCGTCGGAGGCCCTCTGTGTGGTGGGCCTTGTCTCTGGATGCCAGAAGCAGAAGAAACCAGGAGGCAATACTCTCTCCTCTCCCCAACCCAATCTGCAAATAGCAGCCAAAGTGAACCTTCTAGAAGGCAAATTATACCATGGTGCTCCACTCTGAACCCTTCCATGGCATTCTGTATATCCTTAGGATAAAGTCCTGTTCCCTCAATATGGTCTATAAGGTCCTGCCTGGTCTGACTCTGTCTCCCAGCTAATGCTGGACCATGGCCCTCACACACACAGTTCAGCTCACCAGCCTTCCCTCAGTATCTTGACTGCCCGGCTTCTTTGAGCCATCAGGGCCTTTGCACATGCTGTTTCCTCTGCTTGGGGTGCTTTTTGCTTGTCATCATTCGTACCTTCCCCTTTGCCTAGTTACCTCCTATATATCCTTCAGGTTTAGGCTAGAGGGTGTTTCTCAGACGGGGCTGGGCAGCCTGGCTTCTCCTTTCCAGCACTCTTTTTTTAAAATTTTTTTTATTTTTTTATTTTTTATTTTTTTAATTAATTAATTATTATTTTTTTTTTTTTACGATTTTAGTTATTTATTTATTTGACAGAGATAGAGACAGCCAGTGAGAGAGGGAACACAAGCAGGGGGAGTGGGAGAGGAAGAAGCAGGCTCATAGCGGAAGAGCCTGATGTGGGGCTCGATCCCATAACGCTGGGATCACGCCCTGAGCCGAAGGCAGATGCTTAACCGCTGTGCCACCCAGGCGCCCCTATTTTTTTAATTTATTTGAAGAGATAGAGACAGCCAGCTAGAGAGGGAACACAATGAGGGGGAGTGGGAGAGGAAGAAGCAGGCTCATAGCAGAGGAGCCTGATGTGGGGCTCGATCCCATAACGCCGGGATCACACCCTGAGCTGAAGGCAGATGCTTAATGACTGCGCCACCCAGGCACCCCCTCCTTTCCAGCACTCTTAACAATCGTGATTGAGGCTTCGTGTCATTAGTCACTGGCGCTTTGCTCTTTCAGCCCCTGGATTTGGCTTAGAGCAGAACCTAGAAAACACGTGCATGTGAAATGACCGCATAAGAAGTTGGTGCACCATTCCTCTCCCCACCCCTCACTCTCTGTCTTTGGAGAGGGAGGGGCCATGGGCCAGAAATGTCACGGCATTCAGTGGCACAAAGTGGCCCATCAGCCCTTCTTGGTCTGTGCTGCGCTTCAGCAATGGTCGTCACCGATGGCTTTGATTCAGTCTGGTGCCTGCACGTCTGTGCTGACCTTTCTTTCTCTTTTCTCAGGCCTTGGAGACCCTGGATAACGGCAAGCCCTATGTCATCTCCTACCTGGTGGATCTGGACATGGTCCTCAAATGCTTCCGGTACGGGCTTAGGTTTCCTGCTCTTTTTTCTGGCCGTGCCCCAGAGGAGCAGGTGTTGTGGGGGCCAGAAATAAAATAATTTAACAGGATCACAGGAAGTGGGGAAACATGTTCTATCAGACTCCATCTTATGAGAAAATCCCTCAATATCAAAGTTATAACTTACTCATAAGCATTTTCTCTTTCTTCTCAGGGCCGTTTCAGTCATTTCTATGTTAGATGGAATCTGTCCATTTCATGTAGGTTATCTCATTTGTTGGCTAAGTTGTTCATATATTCTCTTTATAAGCCTTTTTATCTCTGTAAGTCCAGTGGTAATGTTCCCATTTTCATTTCGGTTTTCAGTTGTTTGTGTCTTCTGCCTTTTTTTCTTAGTCTCGTGGAAGGTTTGTCAGTCTGGTGAGTTTTCAAAGAACCCACTTTTGGTTTTGTTGATTTCCTCTATTGTTTTCCTGTTCTCCATTTCATCTGTCTCTGCTCTAGTCTTTATCATTTCTTGCAAGCTTTGGAATTAGTTTAATCAAACATCTTAATGACCGGGACATGCAGGATGAGGAATAAGAGCTTTGTTGGGGTCTTTGGGGCTGCAGGTAACAAAGCCTTGGCCTGACTCAGGCACTGCAGAGAGTCAGGCGTCTGAAATCCAGAAGGCCGCTGAGCCTCACTGTGGTCCGTCTCAGCCCTCCTGCTTCATTCTTTGCTCAGTTAACCCCTGGCCGTTGTCAGGGCCAGTGTGTGTGCTGGAACCTGGCTGCCCACACCTGGGCTTGCTTCTGTATGCGTGATCCTACCGACCACACCGCGGTCCCTTATCCTAGTGCCAAATGCCAAAGTCTTAATGCCAGCCTCAGGGGCCACCTGCCACCCTGATTGGCTGGCCTCGAGTCTGACCAGCTATGGTCCAGGTGGACAGATCATTGTACAAATAACAAGTACTCCCCTGTGACCCTGTGGACAGAGGTGGAGGGGAAGAAGCTGTGCCAGAAAAGTAGGGGTTGGACAACATAATGGGTTCTCAACCAGGGTAGTTAGTCACGTCTCCCAGGTGACCGCTGGCAATGCCTGGAGACACTTTTGGTTGTCACAGCACAGGGGGAAAGGGTGCTACTGGTATCTAGTGCATAGAGGTCAGGGAGGCTGCTAAAAAGCCTACAGTGCACAGCACGGCCCGCACAGCAAAGAATCTTCCAGCCCCATATGACCGCAGTGCCAAGTTTAGAATGCTGTGCGAGGATGCCCCAGAGAGAGCCTCCTGGTGAAGCGCAGGCTGTCCTGTGCCCTCCTGAGCTTTAGGAATATGCCTTTGTGCTGATTAGGTAACCATTCTGGGGCCTGCAAAACATATGTCATACAGACTGGGAGGCAGGGAGTGGTGCTGCCTTCCCTTGTAGAGATTGGCAACTCCCTGGCTGTTTTTCTCTCCAGGATCACAGACCCATGTTTGAAGCCAGGTCAGCGTGGGGCTCAGACTCGCGTTGCCATCCCACTCATTTCAGAACTTTTCCTTTTACCCCACGTTTCATCTTTGCCCTCCTCTCATTTTTCCTACTTCCCTGAAAATGTCACCATTACATGCTGAAAACACACGCTGCTCTTTTCTCCCCCGTGCCAATGTGCTGGGCTTTACTGCCTCCCGTGTCCCTGTGTGTCTAGATGGGAGGCTTTACAAGGGGCTGGGCCAGTTGAGGATTTATTTCTGGTGGCCGTTCCTTCAGTCCTACTTTGGGATCTGCATACAGGAAGTGCTGGCTGTGAGAGAGGCTTTCACTTCCTTACCATGTCCAGCCCACGGTTCTCAAATACTAATCGGTGGTGCTGGGCTGCTTTAACATAGTGTAATAAATCCGAATGTGTATGAAAAATACCGATTCCTGGGAATCGGTGTCGGAGCTCCAGACTGAGTAGGTTGGAAGTGGGTGCCTGGAACATGGTGTTTTTTATAAGCATCCCAGGTGATTCTGAGGCTCAAAGTTTAGTTGCCCAGAGTGGATTATTGTGACCCTAGCAGTTAACCAGGAAATCTTTCTGGGAGTAAGCCAAGAGCAAGGGAAGTTGGGCTTGTTTGGGCCTTACAAGGGGCCTGTTTGAGTCTTCTCTTTGGGCCAGGGTATACAGGGGTCCCTGACAGTCATTGATTAAGCTTGGATTTCTTTTTTTTTTTTTAAGTTATTATGCTGGCTGGGCTGATAAGTACCACGGGAAAACCATTCCCATTGACGGGGACTTCTTCAGCTATACCCGCCATGAACCCGTCGGGGTGTGCGGGCAGATCATTCCGGTGAGTGTTCAGCTCCTATTAAACAAGGGAAGGTTTCTCAGGAGTGCCTTGAGATGCAGCGATCTCCGACAGGCTGATTGCTGAGGTGGGAGGGTCTGCGGGCTGCTGTCGGAAGGCGGCCTGGGTGGTGGGTGAGAACACAGGCTTTAACAAAGCCAACTGGTGCTGCCCTGAGTGCACTCTGACTTTGGGCAAATCATTGATCCCTATAAGACTCGGTTTCCGTATCTTAAAAGCGGAAGGGAACACAGCACCGTCTTAGGGCAGGAGGGGGGATAAAATGCAACAACACAGCACCGAGCCTAGCATGGGAAAAGCTCTAAAGAGCCTGAGTCGCTCTTGCTCCTGCCCGCCTGCCTTGTCCATCTGTCTTCTACTCACAGCTGAGTTGTGGGGGCAGCACAAGGGCTCAGAGAAGTCGCTGTGGCTTCTCCCCGGGCTGCCACCTATCCTGGCCAGCACAGCTCTCAGCTTCGGTTCCAGGAGCAGTTGTTGTGTTTTGCAGTGGAACTTCCCGCTCCTGATGCAAGCCTGGAAACTGGCCCCAGCCCTGGCGACCGGAAACGTGGTTGTGATGAAGGTAGCTGAGCAGACTCCACTCACCGCCCTCTATGTGGCCAACCTGATTAAGGAGGTGTGTGGTTGGTGTCTGTCTTGAACTCTGAGTGCCCTTGTACAGGCTTGCTCCTTGGGGGTACTTAGGAGGGGCTTTGGAGGCCCCAAAGTGGGGCAGGTGTTTGTAGAGCAGGGATTGAGTCTCCTTCCAGTCCCCCGTACCTCATCACAGGCCAGCCGAAATGGCGCCCCCCTTACTTGTTCTCTGCACTGAGCTTCACTGCCAGACCCCTTTGAAGAGTGCCACTGGGGAGGGACAATAGCCGCAGGGAACCCTGAAAAGCAGGTTCTCTGCTGTGCCATTTGGAATTCCTGAGCAGTGCCCCACGGACTGGTGTCTGCTTGCCTGGGTACAGGGCAAGCTGCTTTAGCCTCTCTAGGAGGGGTATGTGTTCTTCTGTCCAAGCCCTTTGGAGCAGGAGAATGACGCCCAGTGTCCCTAACTGTTTGTCCACAGGCTGGCTTTCCCCCTGGAGTGGTCAATATTATTCCTGGGTTTGGCCCCACAGCTGGGGCTGCCATCGCCTCCCATGAGGATGTGGACAAAGTGGCCTTCACAGGCTCCACCGAGGTAAGGCATCATTAGGACCTCAAGCTTGTGGCATATTTGGCCCAAGTTCCCACTGTCCTCAAAGGAGGACACATTGAAGATTCACCTCTGGGTGCTGTGTGGAGGGTCCCCCAAGACTGCCTCTGAGGAGCTCGAGTGAGGGGCCCCATGTATGCCAGCAGTGGCTGTTGGGGTGAGCCCTCTGTGGGTTGGTTGACACTCTGGCTGCTGTTGTGGGGCCAGCATCCCACGTGGAATAAAGAGGCCGAGACCGTCTAGACCTCATGAAGCCCAGGGCTGACAGCCTGCCCAGGGTCAAAGCCCTTCGGCTGTGTCAGGCTCCCACCACTGCCCTGACAATTATAGAGTGTGGGCTTCAGAAAGACAGGAGTTCAAATCCCAGCTTTGCCATTATGACATGGGGTGATTCACATGTCTTTGGAGCTCCATTTGTTGTCTTTAAAATGAGGATGGCAATATGGAGGCGGTAGAGACAGTACGTACGGTGTAGTGGGAAGATCAGGTGCCCCAGAGTCTTACTGTTTCACTGGCACTCACTAGCTCTGCGGTCTCGGGCATGTCACTTAGGCTCCCGAAGCCTCTGTTTCATCTGTAAAATGGGGATGGTAAGTGTACCCTCCTCACAGGATTGGAGTGAGGGGGATGAAGCTTATGAGGTGATCAGCAAAGGTCACGCTCAGAGTAAGTGCTCAGGGAGGGAATGAGTGAGTGAGTGAGGGGTATCATGCTGCTGTGTGCCAGGCCCTGGAGAAACAAGGACAAGTAAGACGTCTAGTGATTCCTTCAGCATCGTCTCTTTCGAAGCAGGGACAGAATTCCTTCTGAAGAGGAACCTTTTCCTCTCTGTGAATTTTTGGGAGGCTTCATCGCATGGCTCCAGAGAAGGCACAATGAATAATGTAATGAATGTGCTCTTCAAACCGTTCCCCCGGAGATAGCTGCCGTTCAGCATTCAGTCTGTGCGCGGTGATGATGGTTCCTGAAGGGCAGAACAGAGCCCAAGATAGCACGTCCCAGCTCTTTCCTTGCTTTGCTACTGCCCAAATTAATGCCTCGAGGTGATGTTGAGAATCTCACAGAGGGGAGATGGTTTCCTGACAGAGATAAAGATTTGTTCATTCAAATAGGTTCAGGGCAGCTCTGTGCCAGGCTCTGGGAATAAGGAGGTGAGGAGCACCCCATCGTTGCCCCCACAGAGCGTGCCATGGGCTGGGGGACCACACTCACAACACTGTGGGAAGGGGGCACGATAGTGGTTTGACCTGGTGATGGATTCACGCTGCCCAAGTGTGAATTCTGATTCCACATTCACCAGCTGTGTGACTTTGGGCAAGTGACTTGACCACTCTGAGCCGCAGCTCCCACATTTCTAAAGCAAGGCAAAGAGCCGTACCTATCTTTGAGGCCATTGCAAGGATTGAACTAAATGGACACAAAGCACTTGGCACAGTGTCTGGTATGTAGGGTGCTTGGTATATAGAAGCCATATTGCTCACGTGGTTACCATCACTCTCGTCCTGGAAGCTCAGAGGGGTAGGGCAGCAGTGGTAAGTGAATAGCTAGACTGGGTGAAATTCTCCAGATCTCTTGTAGTCCAGCTGCTCCCTCATGTTGTGGGGTTCTCTGTCTAGAAGAGCATTTGGTTCTTCCTTCCTCCTCCTCAGAGCTTATCTGTGTTTCTGCTTCCCCATAGGTTGGCCACCTAATCCAAGTTGCTGCAGGGAGCAGTAACCTCAAGAGAGTGACCCTGGAGCTGGGTGGAAAGAGCCCCAATATCATCATGTCAGATGCAGACAGTAAGGTTCTTGTGGGGAGGAGGTGTGGGGCAAAGGCAGCCACTAGCTGTCCATACCGTGGCTCCACTCACTTCTGGGAGCTTCAGCAACCACTGGACTCAGTGTCTGCCCCCCAGGCCTCAGGATAAAGGTTAGAGTCTGCAGCATGGCCCTCCAGCCTGCATGACCTGGTCTCTCCCCGGCTTCTCTCCTCTTTGCTCTCCATCATCCAGCCGGGCTGTGCTACTTAGTTGCCCAGCCATACTGCATGCTTTCTCTCGGAGCAGACTGCTCCTCCTCCCTCATATTCCCTTTTCCTGGTCCTGCTGAGGCACCCCCTGATTTGCCCTCCCCTGACTGCTGTGGGCTGGCTGGGTGGGTCCTGCCGCCACCCTTGTGTCTGTTACCATGGAGGGCTGTGACCTCCTCTCTGTGTCTGTCCGCTGGGTGGCCATACCCCAAGAAGGGAGAGAGCAGGTCTGTCCTGGTCGGCGCGCTATTGGCGGCATGAACGGGTTAAGACGATAAGCAGACACTAGGGCTAGGATCATTCTCCATCTCTTCTCATGGTTGCCCTTCTGCCTCCCTAGTGAACTGGGCTGTGGAGCAGGCCCACTTCGCCCTGTTCTTCAACCAGGGTCAGTGCTGCTGTGCGGGCTCCCGGACCTTTGTGCAAGAAGATGTGTACTCTGAGTTTGTGGAGCGGAGTGTTGCCCGGGCCAAGTCTCGTGTAGTTGGGAACCCCTTTGATAGCCAGACTGAGCAGGGGCCGCAGGTAAGCCCGGCTGCTGCAGATGGGTCTGGGTGTCCGGAGGCAGCATGGAGAGGCAAAAGGGGACTCAGACTCAGAGGCAGGCAGGTTTGGCTTCAAGTCTGAGCTCTGCCATGTGCCAGCTGTGTGTCCCTGGGAAGCCACATGCCCTCTCTGAGCCACTGTTCTCTCATCTGTAATATCCACCTTTCCTGATTCACAGGCTGGCTTTGAAGTGGAAATCAATAATGGAAACCAATTTGTAAATTTCATACACACAATAAATATTAGGAGTGTCTGTGTAAAAAGGAATGCATGCTTCCTGGACCTTGGCCATCCATAAACATGCATCTTCCAGAAGGACACACACATATCTGTTAACTGTGGTTATCTCTGGGGAGTGGGGCAGAGGGCCATGGCCTGGGTAGCAGAGGGACTTTACATCCCTTTATGCTATTCTGCAATGTTTGATTTTATGTATATATATTTTTTGAATCATAAGCATATATTCATTTTAATCAAAACCACAGTCAATAGGAATTACAAGAAGAAGAAATACAGTGCCTCTGCCCACCATTTCCTCTCATGTCCTGGCCCTTATTCCAGCACTGTTCTTAGACCCTGCCTGTCCTGGGCTCTCTCTCCATAGGATCCTGTACTGGCCTCCCCCAGCAGCCCCCCCCCCCCAAAAAGCAAGGAGTCCACAGGGTCAGGGGTGCTCCCAGCTCCCACTGGTCCCTGTGCCCACTTTCTGGGGCCCATGGGAGCCTCTCTACAGGCTCCATCCTTCTGAGGGTGTCTGCTGCTGGCGTCTTCTCCCCAGCCTCCAGGGCTGGCCAAGACCAGTCTTTTTTTTTTTTTTTTTTTTTTTTTAATTAATAGACTTACTTTTTAGAGCAGTTTAGGTTTATAGAAAAATGGGCAGAAAGTACGAAGTTCCCTTTACCCCCCACCCGTCCCCTCTAGTTTACCTGATTATTGACATCTTGCATTAGTGTGGTACATTTGGTATAACTGATGAGCCAGTATGGTATATTATTATTAACTAAAGTCTATAGTTGATTTTAGGGTTCACTCTTGGTGTTGCATTCTGTGGGTGTGGACAAATATATCAAGACACGTACCCACCATTGCAGTATCATACAGAATAGTCGCGCTGCCCTAAAATTCCCCTGTGCTCCATCTATTCATCCCTCCCCTCCCCCAACCCTAGACAACCAATGATCTGTTTACTGTCTCCATAGTTTTGCCTTTTCCAGAATGTCATATAGCTGGAATCATATAGTATGTAGCCTTTACAGATTGGCTTCTTTTACTTAACAATGTGCATTTAAGTTTCCTCCATGTCTTTTTGTGACATGATAGCTTACTCCTTTTTATGACTGAGGAATATACCATTGTATAGACATACCACATTTTCCTTACCTACTTATCTGCCGACGGATAATTGGGTTGTTTCCACTTTTTGGCTATTGTGAATAGTGCTACTATGAATCCCAGCATCTTTTTTTCTCTCCTGTTTGTGGCTATTTAATTAGTAACTTGCATAAAAATTGTAATAAAAAGTGTTTAAAGGAAAAAATAAGACCCCCTAGGCTTCCTTCCATGTCTATTCCCCATAGATAACTACACATGCGCGCGTGCGCGCACACACACACACACACACACACACACACACACACACACACAGAGTTACGTTTTTGTATGTTTGTTTTAACAAAAATAGGACTAAATAACATATTCTACAAGCTTTCCCCACCTTTACAGAATACCTTAGGCTATCTTTCTGTGTCAGTTCCCAGATTTTTTTTTTTTTTAAACTGGGCTCTATGCCCAGTGGGAGGCTTGAACTCATGACCCTGAGATCAAGAGTCCCATGCTTTACCGGCTGAGCCAGCCAGGCGCCTCACACGGATCTGTTACTAACAAGGACACACTATATATTAAATACACATAAATTATTTTAGCCAGCCCCTCTACTGATGTCTACTTAGAACTGTTTCTGTTTTTGACTTTTACAAAGTGCTCCTCAGTGACTATCCTTGTTTAGATCCTGTTGTGACGCGTAGAATAAATTCCTGGAAGTTAAATAGCTGGGTCAAAGGGTGTAAGTATTTCATTTTTTGACCGATATTAATAAAGTACCTGCCAAAAGGGCTGTACCAGCTTATAGGCCTTTTTTTAAATTGAGATACAACTGACACATTGTATGAGTCCTTCTAAGAGCATATCAATATTAGAATGTATGTAACATACCCTTGTCATCAGTGTATTTTCTTCTTATCACTTTTCATGATCTGGAACGCTTCATGAATCTGTGTGTCATCCTTGGGCAGGGGCCATGCTAATCTCCGTATGGTTCCAGTTTTAGTGTGTGTGCTGCTGAAGCAAAAGCACATTTATTTTCTCACTATTTTAAATTCTTAGTAACTTTATAATTGAAAATAAAAACAATGGGTTTGATATGCATTTCTTTGAGGACTACTGAAGTTGGTTGAACCTCCTCTCATGTTTATCGGCCCTTCTAGCTCCTCTTCTGAGGCCTATTTATTCCGAAGTCTGGCTTTTGCTCAGTTGTCTCATTCACTGCCCGTGTGGTTCTAAGCCTAAAGCGAGGAGAGGTCTGGCTCTAGCATCTCTGAAACTTTGGACTTCTTTTCCCACAGGTGGACGAAACTCAGTTTAAGAAGGTCCTTGGTTATATCAAATCTGGGAAGGAGGAGGGGGCGAAGCTGCTGTGCGGCGGAGGGGCGGCTGCTGACCGTGGCTACTTCATCCAGCCCACTGTGTTTGGAGACGTGCAAGACAGCATGACTATCGCCAGGGAGGAGGTTAGCATGGGGCCAGAACTCTGGGGAAGGTTCTTAGGAGAAGTGGACAGTTAAGTGTGGCGTCTTCATAGCTGGCTTTGGGCCAAATCCTGGCTCTATGCCTAAGACAAATTATTTACAATTCTATCTGATCTGGTTGCTCTCTTCTTCCACCTCTTATGGCAACCTCCTGATGGGGAGAACTTCCAAATTCCCTTGCCCAGTTTCCGGGCCCTTTGTGTTGTGGTCCTGCGAGCCATGGGTCAAGGAATGGTTTTGCTCAGCCCTTTTATGATCTTCATATAAGGAGGACACTGGACTAGACCAAAGGGCTGTGTCTTCTTCACATGGCAAGGTGCCCGATGTTCTCCCCCTCAGCACTCATTATGAACGCAGGGCAGGGGCTCTGGCTCACTCATTCATTCATTTCATAAATATTTATTGAATGCCTGCTATGTGCCAGGCTATCTACAGACCCTGGAGATCCAGAGGTATCCAAGACGTGTTCCCTGCCCTCACAGGGTCCACACGCGCTCCCCTTCCACAGTGGGTTAGGCCCTTTAGAAACCTTATGCAGGGAAAATATTTCCCCTTCATGTATAATTCAAAATAAAATAATATGAAAATGCAAAATCAGGGCAAGAAAGTCCAACAGAGTTCTGCCTCTTTCCCCATCATGACTACTTTGATGCTTTTTTTGAAATCTCAAACATCACTTTCCCAGAAGGGCGGGGGTGCCTCTGCTTTGCCAGTGCCCGAAGCACACGACGCCCCATCTCGCAGTCCTGCTCCAACCATGATGAGCTCCTGGCACTCTTCTCCTGCCTCTGTCTTGACACTCCCCAGGCAGTCCTAGAATCAGCCATTTCTTCAAGAAGTCCTGGTTCCTTTTAGTGGAAAGTGGGATTTCATGAGGATGGTGCTGGGTGTGTTTATGCCTGGAACTTCATTTCCCTTCTCCCTGCTTCCTACCTCCACTCTGGTTTGGTCAGTATCACACCACACAGTTCTGCAAAGCCTCACCCCTCCCCTCTACTCGGTCTGTCCAGGAGCTCCTGTGGACTCCCAGCGCTCATTACATTGCTTGTAATGGTTCCTTCTAATGCCCTGATTAATCAGGACCACCTACACTGCACTCCCCCAGGGCTCTGCTGAGATAGGGCTGAGAGTGGCTGCACCCTGACAGCAGCCCGCACATTTGGCCTCTGTGGCTTGGCTTTTGAATCTCATTCTCCACTAAAAAAGACTGGATTCCTTGAAGAAATGGCTCATGCCAGGAATAAGGCAGGGAAAGTACAAGATAAACTTGGATGTCTTGAGAGCAGAGACCCTGTTTCATTCACAATTACTGCTTCAGCTTTTAGTGTGTGCCTTGCTGAAAAACTGACGTAAATTCTTTGAAACTAAATCTACGTGTAACATGCCAGAAACCCCTATCGTGCAGGATTGTTCAGAAATAAGATCAGCTATGTAAAGCACATGGCATATAAATATAGCCCATCCCCATTAGCTTCCTTGCCTTTGTGTTTCATTGAGCTTGGGAGCTACTGTCTCCCTGTGGAACTCTTAGGGTATGTCTGGGTGCTCGATCTAGAATGATCTGCTCGGCATTGTGAAGGCTGGATGGCACGTGGTTTCCATGTCGGCTACACCCTTCTAACTGTGCACTCTCTTACCCCAGATCTTTGGGCCGGTGATGCAGATTCTGAAGTTCAAAACCATAGAGGAAGTCATTGGGAGAGCCAACAACTCCAAGTATGGGCTGGCTGCAGCTATCTTCACCAAGGACTTGGACAAGGCCAATTATCTGTCCCAAGCCCTGCAGGCTGGCACTGTGTGGTAAGAGCCTCCTGGCAACCCCTCAGAGCCCAGGCAGGGATCCCCAAGCCAGGGTCTTCCGGAATCTAGTGCTCACCCAGAATTTGGGGTGCTGGGCTCAGTTCCTCCTGGGTCAGGGTGTGGTAAAGCAGACAGATATTTCCCATCCCCTCTCCTCTAGGAGATTAAACTTCCCTCTAGTACATATGCTCATTCAGCTTTGTTCTCAGGCAAACAGGTGGATGAGTGGGGTGGGGCCTCCTTACCAAGTGAACAAGAGCAGGGGACCAGAGCCGAGGGCCTACAACTGTGTGTAATACTGGTCTTAAGAGCTTAGCACCTACTTCACACCCACTGGGATGGCTGTAATTTAAAAAAAAACAGAAAATACCAAGTGTTGATGAGGATGTGGAGAAATTTGAACCTTCACATATTGCTGGTGGGAATATAAAATGTTGCAGCCATCATGGGAAACAGTCTGGCAGCTCCTCAGCAAGTTAAATGTAGAATTATCATAGGATCCAGCAATTCTACTCCTTAGTATGTATGCTCAAGAGAGATAAAAACCTCTATCTACACAAAAAAGTACACCTGAAGGTCACCTGGGTGGCTCAGTTGGTTAATTGTCTGCCTTCGGCTCAGGTCATGATCCCAGGGTCCTGGGATTGAGCCCCATGTCAGGCTGTCTGCTCAGCAGGGAGCCTGCTTCTCCCTCTCTCTTTCTTCCTGCTTGCTGCTCCCTCTGCTTATGCTCTCTCTGTCAAATAAATAAATAAATAAATAAATAAATAAATAAATAAAATCTTAAAAAAAAAAGTATAGCTGAATGTTCATACCAGATTATTGACAATATTCAAAAGGTGGAGACAACCAAAATGTCCATCAGTTGATGAATGGATACACAACATGTGGTCTATCCACGCAATGGAATGTCATTCAGCCATAAAAAAGGGATAAAGTGCTGATACATTTTACAAACATAGATGAACCTTGAAAATGTGTTACTAAGTGAAAGAAGCCAGACACTAAAGGCCACATATTGTGTGATTCCATGTATATGAAATGTCCAGAATAGGCAAATCCATAGAGACAGAAAGTAGATTAGGGGCTTCCAGGGGCTAGAGGAGGGGGGAGTGGGGAGTAACTGCTTATTGGGTGCAGGATTCTTTATGGGGTGATAGAAATGTTCCGGAATTAGATGGAGGTGATGATTCTACCGCAGTGTGAATCTGCTATATCCACTGAATTGTGCACCTGAAAGTGGTGAATTTTAAATTCAACTAAAATTTAATAATTTTTAGAGGCTCCTGGGTGGCTCAGTTGGTTAAGCATCTGCCTTCAGCTCCGGTCATGATCTCAGGGACCTGGGATAAAGTCCCACGTCAGGCTCTCTGCTCAACACGGAGTCGTCTTCTCCCTCTCCCTTTTCCTCTGTGCGCACTCTCTCTCTCTCTCTCAAATAAATTTTAAAAAACAATTTTTTTAAAGATTTTATTTATTTATTTGACAGAGAGAGATACAGCCAGCGAGAGAGGGAACACAAGCAGGGGGAGTGAGAGAGGAAGAAGCAGGCTCCCTGCAGAGCAGGGAGCCCAATGTGGGGCTAGATCCTGGGACTCTGGGATCAGGCCCTGAGCCGAAGGCAGACGCTTAACGACTAAGCCACCTAGGCGCCCCTAAAAAAAGCAAATTTAATAATTTTTAAAAACTGCATAAAAAGTACCTAATTAGCAAAAACGACTCATTAAAATGTGAAGCTATGATGTGGTACACCTGTTACTAACATTCATCTGTGACCACATCATGAGGGGTGATGACTTATGGCTTTATTTTATGTGGTTTGCTTTTGGCTCCTACGTGGCTGGTTATAACTGTGGTTTGACCCATCCATTTTTCCTCAGTAATATTTTAGAGCCATTCAGGAGGTTGGAGGGTTATGACACACATATCTCCTACAAGTTACTTCTGAAATCTTGTTTCACATTATAGGGTCAACTGCTATGATGTGTTCGGGGCCCAGTCACCGTTCGGTGGCTACAAGATGTCCGGGAGCGGCCGGGAGCTAGGAGAGTATGGGCTGCAGGCATACACCGAAGTGAAAACTGTGAGTATGGGCGTCTTCTCAGCTCTCCCTCGTGCTGGACTCCAACAGTACTTATTACTAGTTTCTTGTTTTAAGCCACAGAAGCTACAGGAAAGGGTGATGACCCAGTCTCTGCTCTGTCTCATGAGAAATAACTTGGGACCTGGCCATCACTCTGCCTACACTGTTCTTTGCTAGGCTTTGTTATGTGC